>NC_041040.1:19036087-19101087 GCF_900634625.1 Parambassis ranga
CACTTGCCCAAAGGACACACATGGCAAAAAGGACTGAACTTTCAACAGGCTGTTTTTAATTTGACCTCCTGTTTGTCCGTCTTCCTTCCATTATTAAACAGAGCCGTATTCATAAACAACCCCCCCCCAATCCACCCATCCATCCAGTCCATCTGTTTTGGTGGAGGCCATCCATTAATAAAGAGACTGTCCTTTCATTTCTATTTCCCTTCCTTTCTCTATTATTTATTTACCCATCATTACCCCCCCCCCCTCCACACACACACACACACACACACACACACACTTACAGGTCCAGGGATCAGGATGCAGGCCAGATCCAACTTCATCTGTGTGTGGGTGTGTGTGTGTGTGTGTGGTTGGGGGGAAACTGGTTTCAATCCTATCATTATGAGTAATGGGACTCGTGCAGACTGCTGGTAAATTATGTGTTTCTTTACTAAAATTGCTGATTGCTGAGAAAATTGCTGAGTCAGATCAAATGCAAATCTGTTAGATTTGTTATTCATTATGTGATGGCTGGATTTAGTCTGAAAAATGCAGTCTAAGTTGAGCAGAATTCTCCAAATCTCCTTTGGGAGGGACTGGCTCCAAAAGTGAGTCAATCTCATAGGGTCCCATAAAAAAACAAGTTAAAATGGCCAACGAATGGTTTGGGACTCTTTTTGGACTGTACGGACAGTGTGTTTCTTATATTTTTAAATTTTTATAAAACTCACTTATTTGAATCATAACTGCCTTGAGTGACGGGGCGAATAGCATCTCACAGAGCTTCCTGTTTCTGCATTTTCCTGCCCACCCACCTTAGCTTCGCACGTGCACCGTCTCTATACCTGTATTTGGAGTTTAGGTTGGCTGTGATGTCACAGAAGCTTCAGCTATAGTTATACACTGTCTGTGAGTCCCCTTGCTCAGACCTGAAGCCCATGTGTTAGAAGTTGTAGTTCAAAATGCAACCACTGGGGGCTGGTCCCAGAAGTGTCATTTCCCATAGACTCCCATGTTAAAATGGCCGACTTCACAGCAGAAATAAACATGTTTACAGCCTGGTACAAAAAACCATTCTGGTCTCAAATGATAAGTTCTCTTCTAGTGTCAATTGTACGGGGGGTGAATTTTTTTTATAACTCGCTTGTATAATTATGGGCGTTGCCGCTTTGAGTGACAGGCAGTTGCTGTATCACAGCACGAGTTTCCTGCTTCCACGATCGCCCGACCCCCTAAACTCGGCTCGTGCTCCCACTCTTTGTCCATATTTGGAGTTTTGGCGGACCATAACGCTGCCACCATGGCGGCGGTCAGAGCGTCCCAGAGCCTCCCACCGAGCCTCAAAACGGCTCTTTAGAAACAAACGGATGATGTCACGAAAGCTCATTGTACTGTCAATGATATATATAGCATCCTGCTACATCGGTTCACACTTTTGTGACCTGCTTTTCTACTGCCCACAATCCTCTGTGGCGCAGAAAATCCATGACACTGACACTGCAGCGTAAATACAAGCTGGGTGAGAGGCATTTCGTTGTACCTTATGGCCGGTTTACACTGTGCGAATTTGGGCTGTCGCAGACGAAAGACAGGCATCGTAGGAAAATTGTGGAGATATCTTTGGTCGTGGCTCTAAATCTGTGGTCTTACGTCGCACTGTGAGACAGGTTCCATGATGGCCGTTGGCAGCATCTTGTGACCAAAGACAAGCTGAGATAAAATTCCAGCGGTGTCAGAAATTTAGGACGACTGTCTCACAGTGTGACAACTGCTACGACCTGTCACCCCGCAACATCCACCACCTCCTCCTCCTCGCATGTTGACGTATGTCATGACCTGTGATCGCCTGTGATTCATTAAATGGTCAACGTACATCTGTACGCATCAAACTTGACGTCGTAGCAAAGTTTATTAGATTCACGTCACATAGTGTGTCATGCAATGGTCTTATAAGATCACTAAAAATCGCACTGTGTCGAAAGGTCATTAGCAAAGCAAAAATTTAAAAAATGTGACGCTGAGGACTATATTTTAAGAAAATTAATATTTGCTGCCATTGCCTGTGATAGTTAAATGTATTGTCTGTACTACAAGGGACAAGTATGTGATCAGGAAGAGGGAAAAAAATTAGACGCTGACCAAACTAAAAAGCTAAAGCTAGGCTAAAACTAAAAGTACTCCTCAAGTAAGATTTTTTTTTCTTTCCTTATGTTTGCAGTGAATAAATTAATTGTTGGTTAAAGAGGAGGAAGTCAGCAGCCCAAGGAACAGTAACAAGCAACCCAGAAATTATGAGGGATGGGTGTGCTTGTTACAGAAGTGTGTGCGTGACGTTTGGGCAGAAACAATGACCATGTGGCTTCACCTCTCAACTGTGCAGACACTAGTTCCAAGATGGCAGCAAGTGGAAACAGAGCCTTATCGTCCATCTTTATATAGAGTATACAGTCTTGACATATATCATACGGCTACTTTCTATAGTATTATATACAGTCCATGGGCCAGATAACATAAAGTCAATGCACAGGCTCCCTTGTTTTAATTATATTATAGTTACAGTTAGGTGTTAACTGAATTCTCCTCCCTGGTTATGAAAAGTCTTTGTTAGAGAGAAAAATAAATCTAAATTATGTTTTTTTACAATAATCTGATTTCAAATATTAAATTATATCTTATTCTTAGATGTCTTTTTTTCATTCTTATTTATATCTTTTTTCCGTGACCCTCTCGGCCATCCATCTTGATCTGCTGCTGCTGCTGCTTCTGTTTATCCAGTTGCAGCATCTTCTCAGCGGTCAGCAGCATTTATAATTTCTAAATGTCATTTGAACATTAGCTCACGAGGCCAGGCAGGATGTTGTAAGCAGGAGGGGGGGGGGGGGGGGGTGAGGGGTGATGGAAGATGGGAGGTCATAAGTGGAGGGGGGGTGTAGGAAGGGAGAAATACAGTAAAAGTCATCTTCGTGGGCCTCTTAGAGACACAAAGATTTGATTACCGTTAACCGGCCAGGAACAGAGAGAGATAGGTATAGATGCAGGCAGAAAAAAAAGCGTATCACATGATCATGCTGATTCTCCCTCACGACTGACTGTAGACTGCAGTGCCTGTGGAAAACGTGATTATAGTCTAAAAAGGTCAGCATGAGATATCTGAGAAGAAGAAGAAGCTATTTTCACCTCTCAGAAAGACAAATTTAATCTGCACACCACTTAAAAAAAACATGGGCCTCAGGCGTGTGTCGTCTGCCCTCTGTTGGACAGAATGCACTAAATCTGTTGGATCAATCCCCCTCTGCAGCTCAGGTCGTTGCCAAAGACAAGGTGTTTGGCAAGGTCGCAAACTGACATCCAATCAGAAGCCTTACGCCTCTTGGTTTGGTACATAAACTGTATATAAAGAAGGATGAAATGACAAATTTGCAAATTTGAGGCCAAAGGATCTGGATTGTAATCTAGATTACTAAATTGTCCCCACCAATAAATTCAGTTTTCTTCTGGGGTCCTACTAATAGATATACTCCTGTCGTTGGTCCTACCCAAAGCCCTTGATATCCTGATTCTGATTGGTTTATACCAAGGGTTCTGGTCCTACTGCAACACGATTGGCTGAGCCTTTCCCTGCTGTCACATGTGTGGCTACACTTGCTAAAACAGCGAGTGTGAGACAGTTGATGAAATCTTAGGTCCTCACCAATGTCAAACACAACTCTACGCCCTTGGTTCAAATGTTATAATAAGTTTGTATATATGTGGTTATTGTTAGCTAAAGAGTAAGGAGGAACATCATAATCAGCAGCCCTTGGAGCTGGCAGGCTACACAAAAAGTTGATGGAGTGGTGTGCTAGACTTGGAACTGGGCCACTATTTAAGCAAAAGAGAAATCATGTGGCTATATATCTCTGCACAGACTCTGCTTCCAAGATTGAGTCTTTGGAGCCACGTCAGTCTATGATTTGGCACCTCATGGGTTAAATAATCGGCTATAACACAACAGCATATGAATACAATCCTTTACATATTATAACCCATGTTACCATATAGTCTTTTTCTTTAAATTCAGCCTTATTTCCACCTCCAGATTGCCTCTTTGGGGGTCAGTTTTTGGCCCTGTGTGGACCTGATTTATTCACATTTGCAGATTGCTGTGGAGGTGTTTAAACAGGGACGGGATCCAAGGCTACAAATCAGCAGTTTAATTGCCCTGCAGTGTCATTTTTTTTTACACAGCGCACTAAAGTGGATTTATCGCAATTCAATGGTGTAATGGCACAAAAACCAGCTCATTATTAACTGCTCTGCAAACCTCAGAGCAAAGAGCAGTGATGACTGAGCTGTCCGAGGGTTAATACACACATGAAAACACACACTACACACCAACAGAGAAGTTCAGCGCAGATCACTTTTTTTTCATATAGGAAGAAGGAAAGCATTAAAAAACACATGCACGTGGAATTAGCTGTGGCTAACCTTTAGCTTATGTTAAAATTAGCAATGTTAACATGTTGTGTAAGTTGATTAGCTAGCATTAGCTTAATGCTGCGGGTTACGTCATTCAGAGCACATGTGCTGCTCTTTTATGGAACGCGTTCCTGCAGCTGACACTCAGAACCTCACTGTCAACAAGATATCCTACTTCCTGATTGGCTGATAGGTCGCTAATACAGCGTGCATACAGCACACAGTAGGGTGCCTTTCACTCGTTTACTCACACACACGCTCACAACAATCTTTCAGGAATCTACAGGTGATATCACAGACACTGTGTCCATAATTACTTATATACAGTCTACGTTGCCCACTGGGGGTTAGGGGTGTGTGTGTGGGGGGGTGGAAGTGTGATGGTAAAAGACAAATGTGTGTAGTGAATGAGTCAAAAGTGAATAACAGGTGTTTCTATCCATTACTTATGATAGTACATCAAAAATAGAAACTGCCATCAATAATGAATGTACAACAGTAACAATGGCTGCCGGGCAGGGGTGGGGGGTGATGCATGACACTTATAGTAAAAACAGATCTCTGCTCATTATCATCCATCTTATTTTAACTCTCACCATTTGTCTGTTAATCAACCTGACACCACTCACCACACACACACACACACACGCACACACAGGACTGTTTTTCTTTTCATTGATGATAACTGCTGCTGCTGCTGGTGTTGCCACAGATACAAGTAATTAATATGACCCCCTGCTGGATACCAACTGAAAACTCACTCATGCAGCACAAACACACATGCAACAGTGTCAGGTTCAAGAGAACAAGTTGTCATGGGAACTAGCAAAAATGAATCAAACATAATGTGCATGGTTCCTGTGTGTGTGCGTGTGTGTGTGTGTGTGTGTGTAATGATAGATCCTAAGGTAAATCAAAAAATGGACATGCTGTCAGATCCCAATTTCCTTATTGTCGTTTGTCCTCCATCCATCAGCCCACTTCTATTCAGTGTCTCACACACATTTTCCAGCTCAGCCTATCAATCACATGCTGATGGTAATGTCTCAAGAGATTTATAAGAACCTGTCTAGCATTAGCCGATTTTCCTCCACTTACCAAAACTAGCTTTCATCCTGCATACTACTTTAGGATGCAGTGTGTAGTACATACTGTATACATGCATGTGGTGGTAGAATGCAGCAGGTGCTTTTGAAAGCAGCCAGTTACTCATGATCACATTATGACATCATCAACGAAGAAAAATACTTACGGGAAAAACCTGGATAATAATGTAGAAATAGATGTTTAAGCAAACAATATAAAAACAGAAGATGGTCTTTAAACATAGATATAAATATTATGGAGGATGTTAATTAAGGATATTAAGGATATTAAGGATGTCCAGATCCGATCATGTGAATCGGACATTACCTCCCGATCAGTACATATGTATTAGGGCTATCAATGACTCTGGCTTGTAGTCTAGGGGTATGATTGTTGCTTTGGGTGTGATCTGAAGTGGGTCTTGTCTAAAATGTGCTCGCAAGCTCAACATTTTATTTGCAAATGTACCCATTTCTAGAAACTTGCCTTTGTTCAGCAGAGAGAGAGACAGACAGAGATGCTGGATGTCAGCTGTGGCATTCACTGTCACTTTGAAGCTCAGTCAGCTCTTAGCTGCAGGTGAGGTGGAGACAGGTCCATGCTGAAGGGAGAAGAAGCTCATGACAAATTAGGCAAATGAGGTTTAGGTTCTCAGTGGGGGGAGGGACACGTCCTGGAAGGGTTGGCCTTCATTATCAACTTTAAACTTTAAAGTTTTGTACTCGCTTTAGCCAGAACGGTTCAAAATAAATTTCATACAGCCAGAGAGTTACTTTTGCGGAGGCCTCTACGTCACTGTGAACCCCCCGTCTAAGCAAGACTACCTTGACCAGTTCAACCCCCTCACCCATCGTTCATTACCGGAATGTTAGTGATATCTCCCTGTGCTCTACTTTCCAGCATGGCTTTAAGTAACCTTCTACATACTGATCTTGTTGTTTCAGACTTTGGACTCCTAGTCTAATCCCTTCTGGTACTGCTGCCCGATTTGTCTGATTGATTTCTGGTTCTGGACTCTTGCCTGTTTTCATTCTGTAACCTGTCTTTGGTGTGTGGTGTGTATTTTTGTGCTTTCTGAACTGTGCTCAGCCCTTGGATTAAAGTATCTTGGATTTCGATTTCTGGGTTTTTTTCCCTGCAACCGCGTCGATCTGGGGCTGAGGCCTATCACATTTTCAGCAGTCTGATGGGGATAATGTTTAAATTCTTTTTTAGAATTATAAGATAATGTCAGATGAGATACAGTACAGATTTTCTGTCCTTCTTCCACTTCCACAGCTCAGCTCTCACCTTTTTAAAGAACCTGGGGCATGCATCAGGTTTGACGGGTATTATTTATAATTTTTCATAACTATGATCACATCATCATTTGAGACTACAACACTTCCTGTCACTGTCTAATCAATGCTGTTTATATTATTAGGAACGTGTTCTCATGTTCTTCTGTCAACCGAACACGTCTCCTAACAACGAGATCAAACACGCCTCCTCACTAAGATGAAACTTTCAGTCTGCTCCTTCCTCAAAGTCACTCTGAGATGGTTCTAAGATCCTTACTAAGAGTTTTTAGGCTAAGATAAGAAGGTAGCGGGTAGCAGTGCTTTGGAATTCATTGATTAGATCTTCAGGATATCAGGCTGCCTGGTCCTTCAGACCCCACAGTGAGTCTGTATAAAAGGAGGGGAGGTGGGAGGTGCACCTGGGTTTGAGGATGGATGACTATATAGCCACCCAGTTATGTTGTCATTGGTCATATGAGTGTGCCATGCTGTGCTGGACAGGTTGATTGCTCAAAATGGAAATTTAACACTTCAACATTCCTACCCAGATGTTCAGCATCAGCGATGGATGTAAAGTCTTCTTCAGCCCATTCCAAAGATTCTCAGTGGGGGTTTACGTCTGTACTCAGATGGTCAATCAATGTGTAAAAATGATGATGTCTTACGCTCCCTGAACCTCTCTTTCACATTTGACCCTGATGAATCCTGGCACTGTCCTCTGGGAATAAGGCTGTGCTATCAGGGAAGAAAAAATCCATTGAGGGGAAAAAACCTGCTCATTGAGTCTATTCAGACCCTGGCCAGACCTGACAACCTCACAGGCACGTACAATAGCTAGGAGGCATGATGGCTTCATCATTTCATCTACCTCTCTGGAACACTGGTCCGGAGTTCAATCTTCATGCTTTCTGTGAAACTGCAGTTCTCCTCTATGAAACATAGCTGTGAGTTCTACTCTTGATTTCAAAATTGACAGACGAGTCTAGTTGAACTCTTTGGTGATATCTCAGCCCTTTGGCCGTAATGGTTTGGTAATGGGCAGCCTCTAATTTGTCTTTTCAGCTTTATACTGACATGCTTTTCTTTGACTGTTAGCCGTGGCTTGTTGTTCGATGGCTTCTTGCTCCGTTCATCACCATTAGATTAAAGTTTGCATCATAACCTCTCCTCTTCAGTCCTCGGGGACACACAAGTTTTACATGTGTTTGATGCAACCTATTGCTCCTGCTGTAGTATTAACTAGATAGATACTGAATATAAGATGTCCAATTCCTTCAGATTTCCAAGAAAGAAAACACAGTCTTAACCCTCAGGAGATCCTTAAAAAAACGTACAGATTTGTCCCCCGGGATAAAAATTGTACACACCTTTAAAACTGCTGTAAAAATATGATATATTAATATTTTTTCCCATCTTAAATGACTCAGTCTTTTAAAACTACTCCAGCCTGAAATATACATATCAAATATTAGTTATATTTTGGGGATTTTAATGCAGGACAGGACACAGTCTTAAAAATGGATGACGTGTGTTTTTTTTTTTTTTTTACCAAAGTGAGGCTAAATATGTTGCGTATGGGCACCACCATCTATAAATCAGAATCTGCACAGTAGGTGTTAAGTGGTGACAGTTGGCTGTGTATTAACCCACTCATTTTTCTCAACTTGTGCTAAGCTTGGCTGCTGACTGCAATGTTGCGTCTCCCTTTTTACCTAACAGTAGCTATTTCAGAACGAATGCTTGTAGACTGAGGAGTGTGACAAAAGCTAGCTAACAAGCTATAGTATGTATAGTATATATAGTATAGATTTAGTTAGAGACAGGGTTTATTATCTATACTGGAACCAGCCACCAGGGGACGATCCAGATCTTTTAGCCTAATAGGCCCAGTTCACACTGGAGAAAGTCAATCCAGATAGAGTAGGGTTGAATCTGGATAGCTTTTAAGCTGGATATGTTCATTTTCAAATCTGGCTATCATACACACGTGTCCGTGCTCAATCCAGCCTAACATGGCTTCTTTGGACCCTGTGGGGAAATCATTCCGACTAGAGCAGGATTCAGGCCGTATCTGGATATATCCGGATAGTTTTTTTTCTGAGTCTGAACAACGCAAATCCAGATATATCCGGAATGATTTCAAGCCACCTCTTAGAGGTGGATCTAGCCAGATTGGCTTAAATGTGGCACAGGTCTGAATGCAAATGCGGCTAGTGAATCCTGCTAGCGACGTGATACTTGTGTCCAGCTCACATACAAAAGCCGCATGTAAACAACCGTCTACTACGACAGCTTTGCCCCGAGTTTATTTTAGACAGGGCTACAAAGGAATAAACTGCCTTTTGAACCGGAAAAAAAACAAAGTAACGAGCAACATGGGACACAAAAAACGACCTGAACGGACTATGTATATTACAAGGCACCACCTAGTGGTTTGGAGGACAACAAAGAAGCCGGACTGAGCGCAGACACTTGTTTGTTGAAAATAGGTCTGAACTTATCCAGCTTAAAGGCTATCTAGATTCCATCCTACTCTAGCTGGATTGACTTTCTCCAGTGTGTACGGGGTCATGTTGTCCTCCAAAACGCTAGGTGGAACCTTGTAAAATTCAGAGTCCATTCAGGCCACAGTAGGACCACGTGCGCACATGCATTTTTTTTCCTGTGTTCATTCTTTGTATTTTTTTTCGGTTCAAAAAGCAGTTTATTCCTTTGTAGCAATGTAGAAAATAAACTCTGGGCAAAGCTGTCCTAGTTCAACCTATCAGTACAGGTTTTCGTCCCCGCATACACACATTGAAACACAAATCTACATTCCCAATATTAAGGAGTTTAAAAATATATCAGCAGGTTGATATCACTTTACATTTTTAAAACATGGAAGAAGAAAAGAGAAGGCTTTAACTAATATTTAACTCAATATTAAGATGAAACTGATCTTTGGTTTACAGTGCTCATAATCAGCTGTGCTAACATGTATATGCAGAGGTTAGCCTAGCATAGCATAACATCAGAAGTATTCCTGGTGAGTAATAAAAAAGTCATTGCACATTTACAGTGATGCAAACTGTTAACATCTTACATGTACTGTACACACAGGTGGGTTGTAAACAGGTCACAAATAACCCTTTCACCTCTGGTCCTTTAGAGATAATTTATGCAGCAACATGGGTTTCTCACTCTTACCTGAAGGTGTCTGTATGTTTGGGTTTGTCTGTTTCAGAGGTAATAATAAACTGCTAAAAGTCCAACTGCCTGTTTTTGTTGTTGTTGTTTTTAGGTTCTGGGCTCAGCTGGGGTCAAAGGTCACCACACCCTGCAGGACTTTGCTCCTCGATTCATGACTGATGACTCCGGACAGCTGAACGCTTTCCGAAACTCCTCGTAGTTGCTCATTGCTCCGATAACTCTGAAGGGGAACCGTAATGAGAAAGGTCAGGTAAAAAAAAAAAAAGTGTGTGTGTTTGGATGAGTGCCCACCTGTACTTGGGTGGACTGTGAGCTCCACTCTGGATCTGCTCCCTGGCTGCCTCTGGTCTGTAGCTGTTACATCTCACCTGCATAGAACAAATATTATAATTCTCTTTACTAATATGCTGTAGATATTGCAAACCGTGGACACACAAAAGTAAATAAACAAGACATTTAACCCTACACAACTGGTGTATTAGCTTGTTATAAAGCATTGTATTACACACCCAAAGCCATCAACCACTGCCTCCTCCATGTTAGTCCATAGGACAAGGAGACTTTGCTTTGTGTGCTTGGAAATAGATATCAAAATGACATCTATTTCCAAGATGGCGTTTTGCAAGTTTTTGGCATCATCTTTGTACAATGGGCACAGGTGGAACCACATCATCCATCCTTATACAGAGTCTACAGTCTCAGCCTATATTACCTAACCCTCCTCAAACGGAGCTGTCGTCACCAGCGACAGAAATTGACATGCGCTGTTCAAACTACCGTAGCTCTGGTTATGTTCGCACTAAAAAATCTCAACAGATTCTGAAAGCTGAGAAATGGCATTACATTCATTACTGTAATGACCAAATTGCCTGTGTGTCAGGGGCAGGAGTTTTGTGGAGTGTAGGAGAGTTGATGTAAAATAGTTTTAGTTACATTTTTCTTTTCTTTCTTTCTAATTTTAATCTCTTGTCTTGCTGCTGTAAATTTATGGTTGTTCATAAAGAGAAATTTGATGAAAATAATTAAATTATTACACACTGATCTGAGCATTTATAACATAATAGCAAATATGTGCCAGCTTTTGAAAGTTACATTTCATCTGTCAAGAAAAACAGGTAAAATGTTTTTCCAACAGAATGATTAAAAAAAAAAAGAAAGAAGGTGAACTGTTATAATTATAGTAGTGAAACGGTTAACTGTATTCTTATTGGCTACTTTCTTAGTATTTGGCAATCACATCCATGCCCCTTCCATGTTTGAGACCACAATATGCTACAGAGGCCTGAGATGCTAATAAAAACACCTGCTAAAAACATGAGATTTGTCTATGCTAGTGGATTATTTTAGCTCTCCTAGCTCCTAGCTACCAGTTAATGCTACGCTATGTGTTAGAAAGCCATGGTAGTTAGCTAAAGCGCTGACAATAGTCCATTCGCTAGTAAACCAAGTCAAAAGCCATTAAAACACATCATGTCATAAAAGTGCATTTCCACCGTTTTGAGTCATTGTAGAGCAATGATAAGCTTAGAGGGATTCATCCTCTTGGGACTATGATAAAATGCTTCTAGTTTCTTCTAAATAAAAGTGTTTCCTCACATGTGCGTAGCTCAGAAAGAACAGCTGGTTGTTATTCAGACCGACTCCAGGAAGTAGAGGCTCCTCCACACCGCCTCTGCTCTCATCCACCCAGCGCCTGTATGCCTGCACAAACACAGAGGATGTTTACTTGACTTGACGTGATGTATAAATTGTCTCCAAGCACTTGTTCAGCAGTGACGGAGCGACACAACCGTACCCGGAACGCTTCTCTTATTCCTCCGTTGTCTGCTATGTTTTCTGCCAGAGTCCTCTTACCGCGCACCTGCACAACAAAACGCACATCTCAACATTTCATTGGACGGTTTTTGTGAGCAAGAGTCAGACCGTCTTACGTTTAGACCCGCTTCCTTCCAGTAGTAGTTATTATACTGGTCAATTATACACTGGCTCTCCTCATTGAATGCTGTTTCAGATGAGTTGCTCCACCACTGGTTGAGGTTGCCGTCTTTGTCGTACTTGCGCCCTGGTTGGAATAATAATAATAATAATAATTTAGTTAAAATTCTGTTAAAAATGTTCAATGTTGTTGTGACGCCATCATCTTTTACCATTATTGTCAAAGCCATGCGTCAACTCGTGTCCAACGATCACGCCGATGGCGCCGTAACTCAAAGACCTGGAAACAAAAAGAGCGAGGGTTAGCAGACCGCCAGAAATGCTAACAATGCTACTTTGGTCTGTAGACAACCTGTGCACATTATTAAAAACATCCATCCATCCATCCATTCATCCATCCATCACTCACCCATCCATCCTCCAGCCATCCACTCACCCATCCATCCATCCATCCATCCATCCATCCACTCACCCATCCATCCTCCATCCATCCATCCATCCATCACTCACCCATCCATCCTCCAGCCATCCACTCACCCATCCATCCTCCATCCATCCATCCATTCATCCACTCATTCATCCACTCACCCACCCATCCATCCATCCACTCACCCATCCATCCATCCATCCACCCACCCATCCACTCATTCATCCACTCACCCACCCATCCATCCATCCACTCACCCATCCATCCAGCCATCCATCTATCCATCCATCCACCCATCCATCCATCCAGCCACTCACCCATCCATCCAGCCATCCATCTATCCATCCATCCACCCACCCATCCATCCATCCACTCACCCATCCATCCAGCCATCCATCTATCCATCCATCCACCCATCCATCCATCCAGCCACTCATTCATCCATCCATCAATCCATCCCATCATCCATTCATCCATCCATCCACTCACCCATCCACCCATCCTCCAGCCATCCACTGACCCATCCATCCATCCATCCACTCACCCATCCATCCTCCATCCATCCACTCACCCATCTATCCATCCTCTAGCCATCCATCCATCCACTCATTCATCCACTCACCCATCCAACCATCCATCCATTTATTTATTTATTTAATTAATTTTGACTCAAATAACATTTCATTGATTGAAGCCATCATCACCATAATTGGCATAACAAAGGTTTATATATATCTGGGAGCTCCTGAGGATGGCATTTCTTTGGTCGGCGGTCCTTTCATCTCACCTTGGATACTCTCTTCCCCAGAAGAAAGGTTTTTGAAGCTCTCCAGCAGGAAATCCTAAATAAGAGAATCAAAATAGATTTTTTTTGGTTTGTTTGTTTGTGTTACTCATTTGTTTTTAACCTGCATGTCTGCCTAGGAGACCTTAAAAAAATACATGACTTAACTGATTTGGTTTGTGGACGAGCTGTAGAAGGCGTTCACAGTCGTTGGGTTTGTAAACCATCTGAAAGACGAACGCACAATGGTGCATTATTAAAAAAACAAAACAAAAGTTAAACACATAAAATAAATAAAGCAACGTGTTCTCACTCTGTACGTGGGACGCTCTTTCTTAGCCAGCTGAGATCGGATTGGGCGATGAACTTGAGCGTCTGCATCACGTTACCATAGTAATCCTTTTCACTAAACTGTAGCTGAAACACCAACAAATGCAAGTGCACATTGTTCAAAACTGACAAAGTGAGCTGCTGCACTGCTGTCAGTACTTTTTTGGAATAAATTAAGGTGGAACAAGCCTCAGCCCAGTGTTTACATACCTGCTTCAAATCTTCATTGAGGTAGGTGTCATTGAGAATGAACTCTGGGTAGCCGACCTTAGCCAGGACTGCATGAGCCTTGTAAGAGAGATAAAAATGGAAGATTAAGGGTGTTTTCACACTTGGTTTTCCTTTCAGCCCTCTAAACGAACTCAGATCGATGACTCCGCATTTTGTTGCGCATATGTGAATGCTCCAACCGTACCCAGACCCCTTTAAAATGAACCATACTGAGACCACCTCGGGATCGCCTAATCAGGGTCACCGGGTTCACTTTGCCTTTTTACACTGTATTATGACCTTCTTCGCTTGCTGTAGTGACTGTAGCCGTGGTAGAAACTCAGCGGTAGAGAAAACAAACATCCAACAGATGGCAGCAGCAGGTCGTGGCAATAAACAATAACTAGAAAAGCATTTCCTGAAGAAAATGCAAGTTTGATTGCCGCAGCTGAAGCATTGCTTTGAATGCTGATGTGAACGATTGCTCTGAATTGCTGGAGAATCTGCAATCTGAACTTAATTTGCTGAAACACAGTTAAGAATTTAGAAAGATGAAGCTCTTATCTGGAAAAGTAGAAAATGTTTTAATATTATGAAGATATGAAAGAGAAACAGCTGAAGACAAGAACAGTATGAAGTCACGACCTGAAAGAATAGCCTGTGAATATACCATATGAAAGGTCTGAGGGTGGAATAATACCATAAGACTATAAGAAGCTCAGGCTGTGTGATTTGAATGTGGAAAAGTAGTATACAGCTGAAGGATGATCAATATGACAGATATAATGCTTAAAGTCTGATAAAGACTACAAATATGGCTGCTTTGTATGCTTCTAGTGAGTCAGTCTGTCACCATGGTAACGGCCCTGCCTGCCTGCCTGCCTGCCTGCATCCATGGCAACCGGAATGTTTATCAGCTGCCCCTAACTGCAGCTCTCTTTCCCCCTCCTAATGCATTTCCTATGTAAAACCACCCTCCGAACAACGTCTCATATTCTCCAAACCGAAGACTTTAGACAAAAAATAAGAATACCGTCAGAATCCCAAGAAGTTGCTCTACAACTGGTACGATTTTTATGTCTGGGATGTCGAAGATGTGGAGATGGCGGCGAGTTAGAAAATATGGCAGCTCTGCTTCTCTGTTTTTGGTTTTACATTATGTCTTAATGGAGGAATGACCGGCACTCTCCCCGAACAGCTCGATCTACAGGCAAAACTGTTTGGTGTTGAGTTTTAAGACCGACACCAACAGAACCCAGACCATTTTTCCTTCGAACTGGTGGCCAAATTATCCCTGTCAGATAAAAGGTGCAGACGTGACAGCAGGATAGAAACGCAGAAACTGGTTTAATTTTTTTCCCTCCCGCACTCTGAGCGATGACTCACCCACTCTAGCTCCCAACATTCCACGCAATACACACTAATGTTAAACTCAGAAGAGACCTCAAAAACCACTTCATCTTTAATCCCCTATCATTTGAAGACGGAGCTGAACTTCCAAATTCTGAATACAACTTTTGAAGACCAAGACATTGGAAGTATTTTAAGCCTCGAATGGTTTCTCTAACTTAACATTTGTAGGAGCAGTAGCATTTTGCAAAATGCATGGTTTGAAGGGCTCTCCCATTGACTCCAATGTTAATTTGAGGGTGGAAAATGTTTAATATTTTTAATATTATAATATTTGTAATTATTATTGAAGGTTTCCGGGAATGTCCTGCATGAGCTGAATCTTTTGATGTTTGAATGGTTTGAATCGGCCCATGCATTCTGAAGATATGCTGAGCCAAAAAACGTACGGAAGAATAATAATAACTAGAAAAGCATTTCCTGAAGAAAATGCAAGTTTGATTGCCGCAGCTGAAGCATTGCTTTGAATGCTGATGTGAACGATTGCTCTGAATTGCTGGAGAAACTGCAATCTGAACTTAATTTGCTGAAACACAGTTAAGAATTTAGAAAGATGAAGCTCTTATCTGGAAAAGTAGAAAATGTTTTAATATTATGAAGATATGAAAGAGAAACAGCTGAAGACAAGAACAGTATGAAGTCACGACCTGAAAGAATAGCCTGTGAATATACCATATGAAAGGTCTGAGGGTGGAATAATACCATAAGACTATAAGAAGCTCAGGCTGTGTGATTTGAATGTGGAAAAGTAGTATACAGCTGAAGGATGATCAATGTGACAGATATAATGCTTAAAGTCTGATAAAGACTACAAATATGGCTGCTTTGTATGCTTCTAGTGAGTCAGTCTGTCACCATGGTAACGGCCCTGCCTGCCTGCCTGCCTGCCTGCATCCATGGCAACCGGAATGTTTATGAGCTGCCCCTAACTGCAGCTCTCTTTCCCCCTCCTAATGCATTTCCTATGTAAAACCACCCTCCGAACAACGTCTCATATTCTCCAAACCGAAGACTTTAGACAAAAAATAAGAACACCGTCAGAATCCCAAGAAGTTGCTCTACAACTGGTACGATTTTTATGTCTGGGATGTCGAAGATGTGGAGATGGCGGCGAGTTAGAAAATATGGCAGCTCTGCTTCTCTGTTTTTGGTTTTACATTATGTCTTAATGGAGGAATGACCGGCACTCTCCCCGAACAGCTCGATCTACAGGCAAAACTGTTTGGTGTTGAGTTTTAAGACCGACACCAACAGAACCCAGACCATTTTTCCTTCGAACTGGTGGCCAAATTATCCCTGTCAGACAAAAGGTGCAGACGTGACAGCAGGATAGAAACGCAGAAACTGGTTTAATTTTTTTCCCTCCCGCACTCTGAGCGATGACTCACCCACTCTAGCTCCCAACATTCCACGCAATACACACTAATGTTAAACTCAGAAGAGACCTCAAAAACCACTTCATCTTGAATCCCCTATCATTTGAAGACGGAGCTGAACTTCCAAATTCTGAATACAACTTTTGAAGACCAAGACGTTGGAAGTATTTTAAGCCTCGAATGGTTTCTCTAACTTAATATTTGTAGGAGCAGTAGCATTTTGCAAAATGCATGGTTTGAAGGGCTCTCCCATTGACTCCAATGTTAATTTGAGGGTGGAAAATGTTAAATATTTTTAATATTATAATATTTGTAATTATTATTGAAGGTTTCCGGGAATGTCCTTAATGAGCTGAATCTTTTGATGTTTGAATGGTTTGAATCGGCCCATGCATTCTGAAGATATGCTGAGCCAAAAAACGTACGGAAGAATAATAATAAGAACTAGAAAAGCATTTCCTGAAGAAAATGCAAGTTTGATTGCCGCAGCTGAAGCATTGCTTTGAACGCTGATGTGAACGATTGCTCTGAATTGCTGGAGAATCTGCAATCTGAACTTAATTTGCTGAAACACAGTTAAGAATTTAGAAAGATGAAGCTCTTATCTGGAAAAGTAGAAAATGTTTTAATATTATGAAGATATGAAAGAGAAACAGCTGAAGACAAGAACAGTATGAAGTCACGACCTTAAAGAATAGCCTGTGAATATACCATATGAAAGGTCTGAGGGTGGAATAATACCATAAGACTATAAGAAGCTCAGGCTGTGTGATTTGAATGTGGAAAAGTAGTATACAGCTGAAGGATGATCAATATGACAGATATAATGCTTAAAGTCTGATAAAGACTACAAATATGGCCGCTTTGTATGCTTCTAGTGTGTCAGCATGTCACCATGGTAACGGCCCTGCCTGCCTGCCTGCCTGCCTGCCTGCCTGCATCCATGGCAACCGGAATGTTTATCAGCTGCCCCTAACTGCAGCTCTCTTTCCCCCTCCTAATGCATTTCCTATGTAAAACCACCCTCCGAACAACGTCTCATATTCTCCAAACCGAAGAATTTAGACAAAAAATAAGAACACCGTCAGAATCCCAAGAAGTTGCTCTACAACTGGTACGATTTTTATGTCTGGGATGTAGAAGATGTGGAGATGGCGGCGAGTTAGAAAATATGGCAGCTCTGCTTCTCTGTTTTTGGTTTTACATTATGTCTTAATGGAGGAATGACCGGCACTCTCCCCAAACAGCTCGATCTACAGGCAAAACTGTTTGGTGTTGAGTTTTAAGACCGACACCAACAGAACCCAGACCATTTTTCCTTCGAACTGGTGGCCAAATTATCCCTGTCAGACAAAAGGTGCAGACGTGACAGCAGGATAGAAACGCAGAAACTGGTTTAATTTTTTTCCCTCCCGCACTCTGAGCGATGACTCACCCACTCTAGCTCCCAACATTCCACGCAATACACACTAATGTTAAACTCAGAAGAGACCTCAAAAACCACTTCATCTTTAATCCCCTATCATTTGAAGACGGAGCTGAACTTCCAAATTCTGAATACAACTTTTGAAGACCAAGACGTTGGAAGTATTTTAAGCCTCGAATGGTTTCTCTAACTTAATATTTGTAGGAGCAGTAGCATTTTGCAAAATGCATGGTTTGAAGGGCTCTCCCATTGACTCCAATGTTAATTTGAGGGTGGAAAATGTTTAATATTTTTAATATTATAATATTTGTAATTATTATTGAAGGTTTCCGGGAATGTCCTGCATGAGCTGAATCTTTTGATGTTTGAATGGTTTGAATCGGCCCATGCATTCTGAAGATATGCTGAGCCAAAAAACGTACGGAAGAATAATAATAATAATAATAATAATAATAATAATAAAGACGTAGAAGAACAAGAGTTTGATTGCCTAGCAACGGCAATCAAACTAATAATAAAGACGTAGAATAACAATAGTTTGATTGCTTTGCAGCAATCAAACTAATAATAATAAAGACGTAGAAGAACAAGAGTTTGATTGCCATGGCAATCAAACTAATTATATGAAATATAGTAATTATTATAAATTAGTAATTATAATCATATAAATTATAAACAGTTTACCTTCATAAACAAGTCATTTAGACACCCAATAAACAATAATCTTGGCAATAAATAATGTGGAAACAGCTCTGTTCTCCATATGTGCACTAATTTAACCAGAAAACACAGGAGGGCCAGCAGAGCAGCAGACATTTTGCTTCAAGTGAAAACTACCCAGAATTCAGTGCAGTGGGGGTCTGAGAACTCTAGAGGACCTGGTGTGAACAGAAAGAGGACTGAGGCCCCAACAAAACTGAACTGGAGCAGAAAGAGAAGCCAGCTTCTTTGTAATGAACTCACAGTGTGAACACAGTTGGTCCACTTTTTGATTCACTTAAAGAGGACTGAGTTTGGGACCTGGTGTGAAAACACCCTAAAATGTGACTGTCAGTGACCAGTGAAGAGGCCCGTCCTTGCCTTTTCTACGGCTCTCCTCTTCGTCAGTTCGTCCATCCATTCGTTCTCCTTCTCCAGCATGTCGATGAAGGCCCAGCGGATGCCCTCGATCAGCTCCTCCATCTGGAAGAACAAGTGAGGAACATGTTCACAGCACTACCTGTGTGGAAATGAAGCTCTCACTGCATACATAGAGATGTCAGGAACACAGCATCTTGTTGTAAACGTAAACACACACCATGTGCTTCTTGTCCTCCTGGAAGTGAGTATTGACAAAAAGGCGGCCGGTGGCGTAAACAAGGGAGTTCTCCACATAGTTAACACACTTGTCCCAACGTGGGGTCAGGGATGTGGTTCCTGTGGTTACCTAATGAGGGCACAAGAGAGAGATAGATGCGAGTTGGCCTCCCCTCCATTAAACACCAGATGCTACTTGCATGCTACTAGATTCTAGAAGACATCTTGTTTACCAACCCGAGCATAGTCCAGGTATCTGTACAGGAAGCGGCGGCTCAGGGTGGTGATCCTGGAAAAGACTGTCCTCCACTGGACATAGTTAGCCACCGTTCTGAAGGGAGGGAGACAGTAATAACATGTGAAGTCATTACAAACCAAGTCACAGTGTGTGTGTGTGTGTGTGTACATGATCTTTGTGAGGACCAGTTCGTAAAACAATAAAAAATAAGAACCTTTTGATTTTGAAGCTACGCCTTTGTTTTTTTTGTTTTATGAATTTATTTTTTAACCACAATTACCAGATATTATCTGGTCTCACCCTCTCAGATGTAAAGATTTAATTATTTTTGCTTAAAAAAACAAACAAACAAATATTGTTGCTATATTTGTAAGGGCACATCTAAACCCTGTCTCTGAACACTTGAACCTAACTCAAAGGAGCTCAGAGTAAGAAATAAAATTCCAGGAGCTATATGTAAAAAACAATACATAATTTAAAAAAATAAATAAATAAATACAATTTAAAAAATGTAAAAAAACACAAATAAATAAATAAAAATAAAATAAAAACATTTAAAAAATAAAATAAAACAAAACATATTTAATCAAATGAGTCAATAAGAAAAACAAACAATGAATTAGGGATGAATGGCTGGATAAATATATAATTTAAGTAAATTAAATAAATAAATATACATGCATGCACAATCCTAACCATCTCTCCAAAAGTGTATACAAAAAAGCACCACACATTTAATTTTAAAAAATAATACTACGAAAAAATACACCACCACCTATTACAGTCTGCCACTGGTGGATGTGCATAATGTGTTTTTATGGCTATACCGCACCACTGTAAAGAGTTTTCCTTAAATTGAACAATACTTTTCTTAATTTAAGATATTACAACACTAGGTAAAATTACAATGTGATTTATTTTGCTATTATACTCTATAATTAGGAATTTTCTGCACTCTGTACCTGGGTCCCTAAAATAACTGTACATCTACATAACCCAGCCCCCCCATCCCCCCCCCCCCAATGACACACACAAGTGTGTACCTTGGATCCGTGGCATTGATGAGCTTGATGAGTTTCTTAAAGTACTGTGGAGCTCTGACAATGACAGGCTCAGAGGAGGAGATGGACCGAACCGGGTCGCTTTTAGACTCCACCACAGATTTGACAAAACCCAGCCAGTCGAACTAGAGAGACAAGAAAGAGAGAGAAGAGGAAGTGTAACTAACACTTCAGAGTCAGAAGGAGCCTGACCATGGATGTGTACCTACCTGCGGTATGGATCGCTGCAGCTCGGACAGTGTGTGTTTGTTGTACATGTTGTTGCTGGTGCGGTTCTCGTAGGGAATTAGGATCTGCAGACATGGTGAACAATATAATCAAGCATTTGTACATAAAGGGATAAATCCTCTCATTTTAGAGCTGAGTTTTTTTAATGAGCTTTCTGAGCCCTTGGAGGCCTGTTAAATTATTTCCATACATTAAGCAGTAGCTACTGGATTTATATTTATCTGACGTGACGTTCCTTACATGAGCCACTTCGCTCTCGAAGGCGAGAGCCTTTTCCATCTGGGTCAGCGCCGCTTTCTCTGGGGCGCCCAGCATGACGGCCACGTCCACCATTAGACTGAGCAAGGCTGCACGATACTGAGAGAGAGAGAGAGACAAAGCTCCTTCATTCTTCTGTAGCTGTAAGCTAACAGACGTCATGACGCATCAATCACAATGTGACATCGTTTTATTATTATAATATGTTTGAAGGGACTGATACATTCATACTTTGTGGATACATATCTGTACCACCCTTTGATAAGGACTAGTTGGTTGGCTAGGTATTTATGAATGAATGATCTCACAGTGGAATCAGTGCATGTGAGGTGACAAAATCATCCACCCTAGCCATAGTTGGTTATTGTTTGAAATTGTACTGTCATGAACTTTAACATTTGAGCTCTCGGAGTCCCTCTGAGCATTGCACGATCTTGACCTTGGCGTGAATTTCCTGGGAAGTCCACTCCTGGGAAGATCAGCTGCCAATCCTCCCAGCAGTTGAATAATCCCTGGAGTTGAATAATCCCAGTTGTGAATACTTTTTTTTTGTCCTTTTCAGATACATGGGAAGAAACAACACCATTGCCCATGTGTTTCCTCATTGCAGTCCTGTTAACACACCTAACACGTGCTGATGATCAATTAATCAAGAGCGATTTGATTAGCAGCACCCGGCTGCAACCTATCCTCTCAGTTCCGATGGAAGCAGACTCTAGTTCTGTACTATTTCCGGAGGCTTAACGTCTTTATTTCAGTCACACAGGAAGGTAAGGAGTGTTCTTCAGAGATGACAGGTAGAAAAGATGAAGCAGCAAACTCACCGCCTCAGCAGAGGAAGTGTTGGTGGTGTAGTCCTCCCTGGAGGGCAGAGACAGGGACGCCTGATCGAGCTACATTAAGACAAAGAGCACAGAGCAGGTTAGAATCTGCTGCTTCTCAGGCCTCAGTAAAAGCTGGAAAAATATGTCAAATAGCACTGTACAAGATATGCAAGATATGTAAGCTAAGGTACTCATTTTAATTTAGGTGATTTTACTGTCATTTTCAACCTCACAGTACACACACAACAATAATTCCATTGAAATGCTGGTAATATAACAACCAGGACCCCGTCGACCAGTTTACATCATAGACTGTATATGACAAAAGAAGATGAAGCTCTGCCAAAAATATGCATGGCCGATACATCTCAACCTCTGCACAGGCTGGAGCCACGTCATCCATCTTTATATACAGTGTATGATCAGACAGGACAACATGTCATTTGATGAACATCAGTTTTTGGCAGCAGTCTATTTGATGTCGAGTCCAAACAGGGTGCAGCAGGGGTGATGTATTTTGCAGATGGATGTTAGCATATCATGGGTTCACTATGTAAAGTAAATAGCTAATGCTAATGCTAAATAAACATCAACATGATCATGTGACTACAACCTCATCACTACCAGCACTCTTAGACCCTGCTCAGACTTGTGTAACCAATCCCGGCATTGGTTGGGAATTGGGATTAGGCCGGATGTATTTGAATTTTCTCAACCTGAACAGCGCAAATCCGGTTAAAGCCGGATTGGTTTCAATCTGGCTGGATAGTTTATTTTTGACATGGTTAAAAAGGAATCAACTGTGTTCTGGACCACCAAGTATGAACAAAAGAATGAACAAAACGAAAGAAACCGCATGATGCATGCGCGCACCCTGTCCTACTCTGGTATTGAAGGATAGCAAACACTGGATTACAACACTGGATAAGATAATTCTGGGTTTAATAAAGTATTTCTGATTCTGATTATGATTGAGCAGGATTGAGCGTGGAAGCATGTGTGATATATAGCCAGCTCTAAACATATTCAGCTTAAAAGCATCTGGATTCGATCCCACTCTAGCTGGATTGACTTTCCCCCAATCTGAACAGAGTATTACTGCTTCTACCTTACAGACATTTTATTAACTTGTCATAGTTTTCAGTCCCATTTAGCCACTTGTTAGCAAGTGAAAAGATTGTAGTATATATATGTTGTTGGCTTGTGTTAACCACGTGTCCGTACAAAAAGCACCTCCTAATCTCACTTATTTAAACATATGTTTTTTGTTTAATCCATACATAAATATGTGCGCTGGTCTCACTTTAGAAACCCCTTCAATATCCTAAAAACATGAACAGTGATCTGAAAGACTCTGACCTTGATGATGTAGTGCGAGGAGTTCCTGTCGTCAGGGGAAACGTACAGGCGAATCAGGACGCTCTTACTGTGCTGGTTTCTTATCTCTGCCAGTGTCTTCAGGAGGCTCCATTGACTCTCTGACCACTGATAAGACCCACCAAGCCCATCCCCCACAACGGGCCACCGAAACTCGGGCTGTCTGAGCGTCTTCAGCATCGATTTGGCGTCCAGCTCCTCCAGTACAGCTTTGTTAAAAAAAATCATTTGTTAGTTTAGCAGTCATTTCTCTTTTTCTATCTCATGTGTCTGACTGCCTCTGACCCAGATCGGCCATGTGGATCGATAAAACCTCATCTCACAACATGTTATACCAACACCCTGTTTTTTTTTATGACTTCTGGTACGTTTGTGAGGACCGTTTTGATCATGTCAGTGACGGTGTGATGTAAGCACGGTCCCCACAAGTCCGCAGCACTAACATTAATGTGTGTGTGTGTATGTGTCAGACTTACTTTCATTCATGCAGGAGCGGTACAGGATCTTAGCTTTGGTCACAGCTTCCAGTTCGTCAGGATTCGAAGGAGCTTCCAGCAACTCTGCCAGAAAAAAGGCATTGTTACACACAGCTCACCAGTTTCAGCGACCACACACCGACTGTTTGTAGCAACAATTCCAAGGTCTCACAGAAACTCCATCCAACATGAGAAAACCATCAAATATGAAGGACTGCTAATGCCATTAGCCGGCTATTCTGGCAGTGCAGTGTCCAGAAATGTTTTGTTGTGAGACAGAAATAGTTCCCCTTTTGTCGTGACGACATGTCCTTAAATGGTAAATGGTCTGTACTACTATGGCATTTTTCCACCTACTCAGATACTCAAAGCGCTTCACACTTTACTTCACATTTACCCTTTTAGCACACACAGGCGCACACACATTCACACAATAGTGGTGTAAACACCAGGAGCAACTTAGGGTCAAGTGTCTTGCCAAAGGACACACTGGCTTGCAGCCAAGGCGGGGGATCGAACCACCAACCTTCCAGTTGGTGGACAACCACTCACCTCATCCACAGCCACCCTCTGCCTTATAAGGCAGGTATTCCTCACTTGTCACCAATTGGTATGGCCTTAAAAGTATACCTGAAGCCTGGAAAGATGGATTTGTTTGTCTGAATCTTGTGATAATCCCACTGCCTTGCAAGGCAATAGTGATGTTCTGTGCAACATCAATTCATAATTTGCGGAATTTGCAAGGCTCAACATGGACTTTCACATAACCGCCCATTTTTACCGTTCCCTTTAATGTCATGTTACGTGTCTTTGTAATGGCGAATGTACCTTTTAGCCGGATGTCGACATGCTGCCGCAGCCAGGGGTAGATGCCATACGAGGAAGAATCTTCAGGAATCGGGTTGTCCTTTAACCAACCTCCACACGAAAAGCTGTAGAAATCCTGACAGGGGTTTACGGACTGATCTATTTTACTAAGAATAGACCCGGCTACACAGAGAGACAAGAAAACAAGTTTCAATGGTCAAACTTTAAGCATCGTAACGATTGAGATGTTTTAATCCCGCTGCTGCTCACCTGCTTCGATGCATTCTGGGGTCAGGCAGAACTCATCCTGACTGGATTTTTGAGAGACTGAAAGAGAGAAGAGGTGAAGATGAAGACCATCTCAGCCACTTTGGTGTGTTTGTCAATAAAGGTTTGCTAGCATTGCTAATAATCATACGCATAGGCTGCGTCCTCCGAAGGATGCACAGACCCTGAATTGGGACACAGCTAATATATAAAGATGGATGATGATGATGATGATGATGATGTGGCTCTACCTTTGCCCATTGTAGAAAAGTGAGACCCAAAAATCTGGCATCTTAGAAACCGCACTTCAGTATCGAGCACAACCCTACCGCAATGTTCTTACACAGCTGGCTGCTGATTGCGACATTACTTAGAATAACTAATGAAATGTCCAAAAAGCTGCATTTTATTTTTTTTTATTTTTTTTTGGGGGGGGGGGTCCATGTCCATGTCCACCTTTAATATACACTCTATGCTCTATGCTCCTACAGCTCAGCCAAAGAATAGTGTGACTCCTCCTCAAGTGATGCAGGAAGAGGCTCGACTCACCTAATCACATTCTCAGAAACAAGCAGACCAGCCTAAGTAACAGGAAGTTTGGTGAAGTGTGGCCCCCTTCCTTCCACAGATTATGAGCAATGATAACTAGAAAAACTAATCCACAGTTTGTTCAACAAAGTGCAGCTGGAGCGTGCTCAGTAAACATCAGGAAAAGCAATGATTTCACTTCCTTATCTAATCCTGTGTCAGATTTTACTGACTCACACCTTGGCTGTCATTGCTTCACACAAACCCTGATACACACTGACACAGTGCAGCCACAGGTTCACCTGCACACACACTTCCAGAAAAGCCCGCCCCTCTGACCCTCCTGGCAGAAACCGCTGCGCTTTGTGTGCGGACAGATTTAGAAACCAAATCCCCCATCGTGAACGGATGAGCGGAGCGGCGCGGAGCTACAGACCGCAGCGGCCCCTCTGAGGCCTTGTTGTCTACTTAGTCTAACGTTGCTGCCACTTTTAGTAGAAATGGACACGCACTCACAATTTTAACCCTGCGTGACCCTGGAAGAAACTCACCAAACCTCCCCAACCAGATGTCACAAGATGTCTGAGGCTCCAGTGTCACCACTAATCTCATCCTCATGTTCATTACTGAGATACCGACTCAGGCCACAAACACACAGTTTGAAAAGTCTCTCGTCAAACTCATTTAAAAAAACAAAGTGTTAATAAATCAAAGCAACCACTCAGCATTCCTGTGTCAGGTCATTCGCATGGCTGGAGACTAGGAGCAGCGTTTCTGTCGCAGTGGGTGTGTGTAGCACAGAGGGCATAACATAATGACTTCAATGCCACCACAAGAATGTTAACTTCCCTCAATAACAACACAACAAAAAACAATGCTCACCCCACACCAGACCAGCACAAGGACCCCTCCCTGCCACCCTCACAACCACACTCCACAGGGCTGCTGTGTCCTCCAGACCAACCTTTCTCACTGGCATCCAACGAGCCTCACTTTATAAACACAAAATCTCACAACAAAAGAATTTAACCCCGTGTAGACGGACGTCCAGAATACTTCTCGTACCACTTCCAGTCTTAATGCAGCCGAGGTGTGGTGTAAGTATCCCACTTTGCAGTTGATGCATATTGTGCACATCCCAAGAGCATCTCCAGCTGTTTGTACATTTTTTAGGTTTACATTGCCAGACTATGCCAAATAATGCCTAATGTCTGCATCATGCACTGTCTGTGATACATTCAAATGCACATTCTCTGCTTAATGTAGGAGCTTGACGACTACCAAAACACTCATCTGTGTTATGTTATTATATAAACGAAAATATATTCAGGGTTAGGTCGGATATTTCATCCTCACTTTCTGTACAGGAGGCGGAGCCACGTCATCTATCCTTATTCACAATCTATGAGGAAGCCACTGTACACACCTGCTTTGTTCCATTACACCATTTGTTAATGGCTAACATTGGACATAATACATAACCATGGATTAACATTGCTAGCATTTGGCTAGCAAACAAGCATTACCTAAGCCAGAAGCTAGTAATTAGTCTGTTAGCGGGTCATTTAACGTTAGCTAGTGCTACATTCAAAGGCATAAATGGCACATTTAAACATTCATTTTTATATGATCAAGGACTAAAGATGGTATCTTTCTCTGACTAAGAGTTATCTAATACACACAATGTCACCTAAGTTCACACACACACACACACACACACACCGGGCCACACATTTCAACACCACACATTCCTTCCTGTTTTCTCTGAGTCCAGTTGGACTCCTTGCATTACAGGGAGTAGTAAAGAGCTCCTGCATGTGCGAGTGGGCGTGTATGAAATCTTACATGGACTAAAAATAGTTTGACACACAAGTTACCAGGCAGCTTCACAAAGATCGTTGCCCCCCACACCAGCATGCTCCTGTGTTATTCACAGTCTGCATGTACTATAATCTGAGGACAGCCAGCGCATACTGAGACATACATTGAATTCCTTGCAAATTATAATGTAGAAATGTAGGGGGGGAGGTGTGTGTGTGTGTGTGTGTGTACTTACCAAGTATGAGTGCAAGGAGCAGAGCGGCACAGAGACACACACACATGGCCAGGGCTATCTTATAGAAACGACTGCTGCTCCTCTCGGGTTTAACCCCGCCGCCACCTAAATGCTCCAGCTCCATGGTTTACAGTATCACACACACACACACACACACACACACACACACAAAAATAATACCAGTGGAGAAACAGCAATCAAATAGTAAAAAAAATGCAAAAATCCAAAAGTTATACAAACATCTCTAAACTAAAACACACACACTTGTCTCCTCATTCAACTAAATGAAGGTGGCTGTACTCTGTGTGTTGCTCTGTCTGCAGCTATGTGTTCATCTGCAGCTCCTCTAACTTCACCCTGGCTCTTCAAACTGTTCCTCCCTCCATCCCTCATCACTCCTCCCTCCCTCCCTCCTTTCCTCCCTCCCACCGTGAAGCCAGGGACCAGTCTTCCCAGTCAGATGAATGGAGGTCATTCCTTAAAAAAGTCCTTGTTAATGGCCTGAGCATAAATGTCAAATGCTAAGCTCCGAATAGATCAGACAGTCAGCGAACCAGAACAAAGTTACACACACGCACACTCTGCTGATTACAGTAGATTAATCTGATGATTATGTGATGATGTTCCCGCCTATGAAAACACATCGTGTTTTTACAGTTTCTGAGAAGGCCTTGAGGTGATGATGGTGATGGTGATGGTGATGATGATGATGGTGATGGTGATGGTGATGATGATGATGATGACAGCGATCCCCTCCCAGCTGTGGTAAGGACGCTTTCTGCACGTGCTCATTAAGTTTTGGGGGCGTTGGCCACAAAGTCCTTATATAGTCACAACTTCCTGTGCTAAGGAAAACACCCATTGATGAAGCACAGAAACACAGACCACCACGCTATTGTTCACAATTGTGACTTAACCATATCGTGCGTCCTGTTGTTGTTCCAGAGCCTGCTGTTGAGTTTTCATTGTTCCCGCTCCTGTTAGCCTCTATTTTGTATTTTTTTTTAGCACCATAGTTCAACATATCTAGACTAAGACTATGATTACAATAACTACTATGCAGTTTTAAAGCAGGGAGGCCTACGTAAACAGGAAGTGTCTGTAGCACTATAAGCTAGCATGTGCCCAAAACAGACGCACACAAACAGGTGGTGATTACCTGTGTAAACAGGAAGTCGGGGAGTCGTAGCATTTAGAGCGAGCAAATCCAAAAACAAAGCACACTGTTCAAAGGTTTGGGGCCAGTTCTACAGCTTCTGATCAGATAACAGTTCAGCTGTGCTAACATCATTTCACAGGAGTGTTCTAATCATCAATGAGCCTTTTTAACACGATTAGCTAACACAGTGTAGCATTAGAACACAGGAGTGATGGCTGCTGTAAAGGGCCTCTGTACCTTTGTATATATTCCATTAAAGATCAGCCTAACTAGAACAGTCATTTACCACATTAACAGTGTCTAGACTGTTTGTCTGATTACTTTAATGTTATCTTCATTGAAAAAAACATTTCAAAAAATAAAGACATTTCCAAGTGACAAGTGACCCCAAACCTTGGAAGGGTAGTGTATATATATTAGGAAATTAGATGGCTATGTAAACAGGAAGAAGATGTACAACCTCTGAAAAGAATGTATGTCCATTCAAAAAGCTAATTTAAAGCTAATCTATAGCAATCGACTGCTTTATTAATAGCCATATGGTTGCAGTGGATTATTATTATTAATTTGTCCAATTGTCTCGAGGTGGATTTAACAGAATGCCTGTTTATGTAAACAGGCATCATGGATAGGCTCAAACATATTTGTGGTTTCCAGAATATTCTATTTTTTTATTTAAATGGGGGAAGGGAAACATGGAAGGCTGTTAAATACATGCAGGATCCCTGGAGGATGTAAGGAAAGGCTGTTTATTTCCTCATAATTGTTCAAACACCAGCAACAGTAGCGACATAACACAGATCCTCTATGAAATGCCACGTCAAACTGTCAACTCACTGAAAACTAGCAGAACACATCCAGATCTGTCTCTGCTCTCTTACCAACCAATCGAAAACAGGGCGGGACTTGCAATATCAAGTTTTTAACAAACGTATGCCTTTAACCTGAAACAGGCTGCAGTTTACCCAGTGGACACCTGTGAGATATTCATCTATGAATGGAAGCAAATGGAGCTAAATGACTAAAATCTCACACATTATAGCATTTATGGCAGCTACAGACTGAAAGTATGTTTGGACTGAATCAAGAAAAATGTGCATAAGAGCACCTGATCCCCTCTTTAACGATACATTCCCAGTTTAACAGTCCACCATTTTAGGATTTTATGTTAAAACACAGGTTTAATGGCGTTCTTTGGTGTCAATTCATCATAAAAACAAGAAGAAGAAGGAGGAGGTGGGTGTGGGCCTGGTGTAAAAAAGTCTAATCATTTGTTGTTGCACACCCACGAGGCTGTTCTTTAGGGGTTTTAAGTGAAACTGTGTCAATGAAAACTATCGAAGGCCCTGTTGTGAAATGTATGATCCCCAGAGAATCACTTTCGATAATTCATCAGACTGCAAGGTTTCAGCTTGTGCAATACCTCGGATTAAATCAGAGCACGAAAGGTTGAAGTAAACAAAGGAAGCTGCAGCCTGAATTCTGGGGAACAGAACATGTCTCCTGTCTGGCCTCTCCCTCCTCTTCCTCTTGATCATACTCCCTACCAGATTTAGATTTGGAAGGAGAATATCAGCCTCATCTTAGCAGAAATGTACACACAGTGTAAAGTCTTCTTGTGCAACAGTCTGACCCTCCCACACTAATTCATTTAATCAGCTGCTGCTGACAGAGACGTCTCCGCTCATCGTCGGTAAACACACCTCTGTGGCTGAGCCAAGGTGCTGTTCAAGTATTTATACGTCTGCGGGGGAACGCCCTTCCAAATGACCATGTGTCATCTCTCCACCCGCTCACACACACTGAGGAAACGTAATCACTGCACGACTAAAACAACACTGTGGTCTGGAGGTCTGGAGTTACAGCCTGAAGAGCAAAGGGAGCAGCAATCACGTCTGCGGCCATATTCATGTAGACTATTAGGCCTAATTTAACATGTCTGTTGATAAAAATGACGTATTAATTTTTTTTTATTAAACACAAAATGCCTCAGCCACCTAACTTTTGTTTTATGGAAAATAACTCATTTTTTGTGCCATTTTTTTATTAAATATTCATATCATGCAATCAAACTGGTACTTAAAGGGTTAAATTCCTCAAAATGTTTTAATCTTTGGTAGTTTTGAGCAGGGCTGAAGTTGTTTAACATATTTATGCAGAAAAAAAGCAGAAAGAAATATTAATCTGTTAAGTTTTTATAGCAGTTTCTTGGAAGTGGACGTTTTTGTCCTTAATGACACAAAAGGGTAGTAAACTAAAGTGACGCCTGAGGGTTAATGACCTTTTTTTTAATTAAAAGTTCCTTTTTTTTAACAATAATTATATAAATATTTTGGATTTTTTACTTATCGTATTATCATATTGTATGAGCATGTATGGTCACATTTAAACAAACAATCAAGTAAAAAAAAAAAAAAATGTTGAGGTAAATGTTAACAGGGAAGAGGACTGAATTCCTTCATTAATTACACAGCGTGAAAGAAAGCGCTTGAATAAAAATCAAAGTCATTTAATCCAGTTTTTACACATCCAATATTTTACATCCAGACTGTAGACAGTGAGAGGCCGAGAGAATGAAAGAAAACTTAGAGAAAAGGCAGTAAACACTGACAGACAGTCGTTCTGCTGCTGCAATGCCCCGAGGAGGAGAAAGATGCTTATGTGTATAATATTAGGTTGTAAGATGAATGTGCTGAAGATGTTCTCTGATGATTAGGAGGCTTTCTGCCCCACAGATACCCTGAATCTCATGTGTCAGTCACATCTTGCTGCTGGAGCAACAGGATGAGATGTCTTTTTTGGGATTTGCTGCAGTGATATAACGTGTGCAGTCTTTGTAAACAGTCATTTGGGAGAGGTCCTCTCAGTGTGTGCTTTTGTTTATCTGGTGGCAACAAGGTGGAAGAATGTTGTTTGTTTTCCCTGGTGGTCCTCAAAGACAGAGCTGCTGGGTAATGCAGCCTGTTCCCTGCTGGTTCACAGTTTAACGGTCCGCGCGTCTCCTGAGACCACGTCTGTCAGACCACATGCGGTGTTATTTGTTTTGTTCAGTTAGTTCTGTCTTGCTGCTGCGGCTATCGCGCCAAGACCATCCACAGGCCGAGCGCCACGTTGGCTGCCAGCAGGGCGCTGCCCGCCAGCAGCAGGAAGAAACCGATCAGCTCGCGCCTTTGACGGTCTGTTACCACGGTGACCAGGGTGGCCTCCAGCAAGGCGTTCAGCATCCACTGACCGTCCAGAGCGAAGCAGGGCACGGAGTTGACGACGGCTAGCGCGCCGGAGAGGGACACGAGGTATCTGAGGTGAGAGGTGGAGCGGCTCAGGACAATAATAATACAATCTGTGTCTGTGTATCAATATGGCGGCACGTGTAGCTAATACCAAGTGGTTTTTACACCTACAGAAAAACCTTCATATCACATCATATTCAGTTTGAAACATTCGAAAAAGGACTAATGTGAAGATGTATGAGCCTTGTAGAAGAAGCTACTGATAGCGACACAAGCAGATGATGTAGATCTGGTTGGAATCAGAAATGTAGCATAGCATTAATCACTAGACACATACTTTGGATGTGGTTGGTTCTTATTTGTAAAGACTGAAATGAAGCTGTGGTTAAACCATCCTCACTCAATAATGTTTAAATTACCGATTACTTCCAGGTCCAGTTTATCAACCAAGGAGAGCGCCAAAGTGAAACCATTTCAAATATGAACTCTACGCCTGATTGGGATAGACGTCCATTAAAGTAGAAAAGGATACTTGCAGAAGGTCTCCAGAAAGACGGGCAGGTCCAGGTGGAGGAAACCGAAGCGGGGCACAAAGTTGGTCAAACTCACTGGGAGAGGAGAAGACAGACATAACAAGTCATCCTGTTATTGGAGTGCCAGAAAATAAATAAAAATTCAAGAAGTTAACAGATTTTATGACTCAACTCAAACCATGCTTCTATAGTTTCACACTAATGGTAAGATAAAGAAGATGTGTACACACCAGCGTACTGCAGGTGAGGCGGGTATCCCACGAACAGCATGTGTGTGTTTGGAGGGTGTGTGACCCGGATGAAGCGAGTCTGGTTCTCCAAAGACGGAGTGACGCAAACGCTGGCGGCGTGAGACAGCATGGCGCAGTCGTTGGAGGTGTGACACGCTTTGGTCCCCGTCACCATCTTACGTACCGGCATACAGGCGTACTGCAGCCACAGAAGACACAAGCAGAATTTGGCATTTTAGTTTTTTAATTTTCAATATTATGGTGTGACTGCTTTGAATGACGGCTCCACTTTTTTGCCTGTATTTGGATTAACTGTCGCCATGTTAGGCAGCACACGTGCGACAGTTAATCAGTGATGATTCAGTGATGATACACATTTGCCAGCCTAAAATGGGCAGTTGAGGAACTGCAGTTTTTTTAGCACTTCCTCGGGAGCTCTGGCTTTATTTAGGTCTTATCACACCTAAGCGACCTCCTCTAATGAGAGGCTAGGAGGATGACATTACATCAGACATCCAAATATAACAATGCAAAAAAGATGTTATTGACCTCAGAGAGCCCTGAACGCAACATCACAGAGCCAGTCTGGGCTACAAGAAGAGACAGGATGAAACCACAGTGAAACCTCTGGAAGGTTCCACAGCCTACCTGCTTTAAATACATACATTTGCCGACGAGGAAAACTTTGACAGACCTTTAAAAAAGGTAACTGAACAAGGGAAGTAACACAAATACACCCGATGGCTGCTCACATGACGCAGCAGGTCACACTCCGAGTGAGTGAGTGAGTGTGTGTGTGTGTGTGTGTCACCTCTCTCTCTCTGCTGTGCCTGCCCTGTGGGTTTATGTAGGAGAAGCAGAGGTCTGTCAGGCTGTTGTTGCTGCAGCAGTCCATTGTTCCATCCAAACGCTTGAAAGCTGCAACAGGAAGCAAAACAACAAGGATGGATGGGAGGAGAAAATGTTCCAAAAAATATATCAAAATGCCTTAGTCACACCTAAAAACATGACAAAAAACAACCCTTTTCATATTTGAGAATGTGGAAGCAGAGAGAGAAATGATACTCGTATTTAATTTTCAGTCAGACTGTTGGAATTTTAATGAAGAAATTAACATATTTGCTGAAATCAAGTGTCCTGCTCGAGTAATTATAGACCACGGGGCAGCAACAGGAGCTCTGATTGGCCAGCTGTTCGGCTCTAACCTCCCACAGGAGTTGCCAGCTGGCAAATAATGTTGCTGCCATTGGATTGTAACCTCATTTAAGTATCGGAAGACATGTTAAATAAAAAAAAAATACATAAATACAAAAATGATTGAGTCACCTCGTCCATGAGCCCAGCTGGGCTGCAGGCTGGCGACGGAGACGCAGTATCCTGTCTGCGGGCTGTGAGACAGGTGAGACAGGCAGGTGGTCCAGTCCTCCACTCCCCTGACGGGACAGTCCTCCAGCCCTGTCACGATGTCCCCGACAGATAGACCCCTGGGACCATCAGCTGCAGAGCCCTGGACATGAAAGATGGACATAGACAGAAAGCAAAAAAACAAAACAGGCAAAAGGTCACAATTCTGTAAGCCTGCAACATCTATGAAACTCTGGGAGGGACAAACTCGCATTAATTGGCTGTCAGTGAATTGTTAAACGACAACACCAGCAACTGACTAAACAGTATCACAGATCAAAGTGCGATTATTTATTTGTACCCGAGAGCTTCAGTGAGTGCTGACATCGTCAGGAGGTTTTTTTAATCTCTTTCTGTTTTCGAAGCAGTCAGATGTAAAACTATTGACTGCTTTATCCTGTACAGGGTGAAGGGGGAATGGGCAGGAGACAGACCCCCTGGACAGCTCAGCAGTCTATGGCAGTTAACCCAACATGCACATTACTGGCATGTTGAAGCCGGAAGCTGGAGAACGTGCACACAGGCCCCAGCAGGTTAGAACCAGAAACTACTGATGTCCCGATCAGGAGTCCAAATCCGAGTCATTTGATTTTGAGTCCTGATCTGATACTTTTAGGGTTCTCTACAAAGGCCAATGGCAGGTCACTCGTTGAGATCATTGGTGCTATGTTGGCTGTGCTGTCCTGCGCCTTCACACTGTCACAGGGCATTTTTTTCTCTCCTCTTCAAACTTATTACCCGTTACTGCTCGCGTTTCTTTTTGCTTAAGCACAACTGTGTTTCCACAGGCACAATACTTCAGACTGCTGGAAACGCATCATCACAGACCTTAAATACTTGATCCATCCCCAAACTGGGAAATTTCACAAAGAAAACGGCTCATCCGGGACTTGAACCCAGGACCTCTCACACCCAAAGCGACAATCATACCCCTAAAACCACGGGCCCGATTTGCGATCGCATGATCGGATCTGGACTATCTACAGAGCAGTCAGAGGCACTAACGCGAGGTTAAACTTGGTTAGCAGTGGTGGGTAACACACTTGGGCAGACAGACTATAAAACATGTCATGTATGTCTTCAGCTGTCACTTGCCTGCCGCTGCAGACAGCAGCTTCACCAGCTGTCCCTGCCTGGTTCCAGTGCTCAGACGATAAAATTAAATTTCCCTCTCACCCCTGTCACTGCAGGGGTGTGTTTGGACAACTGTGTATGTGTGTTGATTAGTGTTGCTGCTTCATCGGAAAAAAAGTTTACATAACTTCTAACATTGATGGTGAGACGTTTGCTCTTCACTTTGGTATTAAATCAAACGCCGCTGTTTTGTTACCTGTCTGATCTGGCTCCTGCTGCACTGTGCTCTAAGGGCTTTAGCTCCAGCTGCTTCCAGATGCACGCACTTTTAGTTCATTTATAAATACAGTTTTATTAAAACGCTGATGAAAGCTGAGGCCTAGTTTGGGCTTTCAACTGTTTATAAGTCTTATATGGGTTTTATAAACTTACAGCAGCTGGTCCATGACAGCAAGCCAGAGTTGTGCACACAGACACAGAGCATCAGCTGCATTACAGCTGTTAGTAAACTGTTACATTTGTTCACTATGCAGAGGGGTTATATAAATAATAACACCCTAACAATACAAGCCTGGCAAAAGAAAAGGCAACCCTATGAGCAGACCGCATACTGGGGGGTACTTCTATTACATACACACACACAAATCAGACAAAGCTGATTTAACATCAGCACATCGCAGCACTGACCTGGACGACCTCAGTGACGAGCGCTCCAGCTCCAGTGGAGTACATGGGAAAGAGAAGGACAGGCAGCAGGAAGAGGAACGCTAACGCTGCCACACACAGAACAAAGTTGTGCCAAACACCTGGAGGGAAAAGGAGATTTTAAAATGAGTGATTAGTGATCTTAATATAAAAAATACACCCACATCTAGGATGTTCTTTTATTAATCATAGAGAATATATGATCAATTACTCATTACTTAAGAATGGTTGCACTCATGTGAAAACATGCTAGAACATTTCTTTTTACTCTTTCTATGAAACGTCCATCAAACAATTAAAAAGCACTAAAAGATCTAGTACTCCTCAAACATCCAAAAGTAAAGGCTTCACAGCTACAGAAACATCAACCACACCAGTCAGTTTGTATGATTTCCATAGTCTGGCTGTAGGATGTTGATGTCAAATAGCAACTGCTGCTCCCTAAAAATAGCCGTCTATACCATCTTAATTATGCAAGAAGACTCCCAAAAACCACAGGAGGAAACATCTCATAGCCTGTCACAAAGACACAGCGTCATTCAAAGCACCAGAACATGAAAGGCTTTGATGGGAAGGAGGAGAAATGTTTCAAATGTTTGTCTGCGTACTAATTAAATAAGGATTTTAATTTGTGTCCCTTGAGCACCGTGTTTGTAATATAGATTTAAGCTATAAACAAACAATTAAACTTTCATCACCTATCTCTGCAGCAATAAATAATAAACATGTTATGTCAGACGACCCCCCCCCCCCTGCATGAAGGACGATCTCTGCTGTGGACGGAGAGCAGGAGAAATAAATAAACACAGCACGCTGTTATGTCACCACTCCCCTGATGGGAATAGCATCTCTCTCTCTCTCGTCATGTGACTAAAGGTCTGAGTTTTGTGCAAAGTTATTTTCTTCACCAGGCAGTTAAGTTACAGATGTTTTACAGCAGCATGTCACTGCCCTCTAAAGGCCACATACAGCTAAGGCAATGTACATACACACAAAGGAAAGTCAAAATGTAATACATTCTAGAGGTCAGTGAGGATCTAGTCTTCTGTGAACTCCACAGTCAACATGTCACGTTCCTGATTTTAGAGCACATCGTGCTTCTTTTTTGCTGACAACTGTCTTTGTAGATACCGTCATTTCCTTTTCCAGCAGGTTTAGCCACAGCGCCAAAACTGCAAATGCTTTTCTGTTCATGACATTTCTCAGACCTCAACCCCATAGACTGTACGTAAAAATGCATGATGTGACTCCACCTCCGTCCAATGAACAAAAGCGAGGCCCGGATATCTCACTGCCATGTTGGAAGAAGACGCCATTTTAGAACCAGTGTCTTTGCAATAGAAGTCATGAGGTGAAGCTGCATGCTCACTGTTCCACCCATACATCAATTGACTTTGAGAGCCTTGGCTGTTCCATTGGCTGCTGACTGTGATGCTACTTCCTCCTTTTTAGCCAACAATAATGTCTTAAATATAAATGAATTTGTAAAAGAAGCTTTGAAGAGAGATCAGCACCGTCCCTGAGTTTGAGTGGTTTATGACGTATACTGGAGGCAATCCAGACATTTGACCTCACATTTAGTCATGTTTTCAGTGTTTATACACGGCCTATGCCTTAAACCTGCAGAGAATCTGTGTAGTATTGTTAGAAAGAAGATGAGAAGCACTTGAGCTAAAGACTATCAAAGCAACTTGGGCTTTCACAAGCGGTCAGCAGGGCCAGACCAGCCTGCTGTCTCACTACACGGATGCAGACGTTCCAGGTGAAGAAGCCTCAACTAAGCATTGTGTGTACAAATAAACACTGATGATAGAGACTTATACATAATATTCGATTTTAAACATGGACTTCTAAAGTCAGATTATTTTAACTTTTGAAAATATTTCTTGCTCCGCCTTTTCTTTCCTGGATTTGAAGCTCTTTTTTAAGTAGCTTTTACAGTATAAACATTTATCAAACTGCCAATTGACCTCTAACAAAAAATATTTTCCGAGCCCATACTGCAGTGAAAATGAAAAGTCATCACTGTAATCACCCACGCTGACAGACATCAATCACATTCATGCGTGAATAACTGCCAGCTCCACATGTCCGTTCATTTTAATCTAATTTTCTTAATTGCAGAGTGAAATGATTTGATGTTATGCAGCTGCCCGCTGCTCGGCAACCAACTCCTCGGAGTGACCTTCACTGGCAAAAAACTAAGAGCTACTGAAAAAAATCGGCATAATAACTGTGATTGCATTAGCAGGCAAAATATAATCAGGAAGATTAAAAGTCAGTCTTACCGGCACAGAAGATGCGGAGCTGTTGAGTAGGCGATATAAGGTTAAGGTGGGTGGTGAAGAGGTCCACGAATGCACCGGGATATACCACAAACACAAACATCCCGAAGCCATTCACTCGCACTTGTTCCCTGCAGGAGACACAACCATATCATGCTCAACACTAGAACTGCCTAAGGGTCAATTTTACCCACTTGACATTTTAAATGCATTTAAGTGATGTTAAGTTATGTCTTTAGCACTGCCATACCCCATACACTTACCCCCATAGAAATTCATTGTATGCTGTGCTCAATCGCCTTGTATTGTTTGGCAGTGGTGGAGGAAGTACTGAAGCTTTGGTAAAAGTACAACCCAGCAAATGATTTACTTAGAAGTAAGTAAGTAAGTAAAGTGCTACATCAACAATCACTTAAGTGAAAGTCTTCACTAATTACTTTTAAATTTTCTTAAAGTACTCAGAGTAAAAGTACTCACACAATGAGTTGTCTCTCAATATCTAGGGGGTGCCATTTGAAAAAGAATGCACATATACAGTGGGTACAGAAACTACTCAGACCCCTTCAAATTTTTTACTCTTTGTTAGATTGCAGCCATTTGCTAAAATCATCTCATTAATGTACACACAGCACCCCATATTGACAGAAAAACACAGAGTTGTTGACATGTTTGTAGATGTATTAAAAGAAAAATATGACATGGTCCTAAGTATCAGAGCCTTTGCTGTGACTCATATATTACACTTAGGTGCGTCCGTTTCTTCTGATCATCCTTGATGGTTCTACACCTTCATGTGAGTCCAGCTGTCTTTGATGATACTGATTGGACTTGATGAGGAAAGACACACACCTGTCACCTGTCCTGGCCAAACTGAGCGATCGGGGAGAATAACCCTAAGCACACTAGCTAGAATAACGAAGGAGTGGCTTCACAACAACTCTGTCACGATTGTTGAATGGCCCAGCCAGAGCCCTGACTTAAACCCAATTGAGCATCTCTGCAGAGACCTAAAAATGGCTGCCCACCAACGTTTACCATCCAACCTGACAGAACTGGAGAGAATCTGCAAGGAGGAACGACAGAGGATCCCCAAATCCATGTGTGAACAACTTGTTGCGTCTTCCCAAAAAGACTCATGGCTGTATTAGATCAAAGGGTGCTACTAAATACTGACCTCATGACCCTCATCTGCTCTAACATGCACTGTGAGCTGTAAGGTCTTATGCCCGGTTTACACTGTGTGATTCTGGGCTGTCGCAGACAAAAGACGAGCATCGTAGGAGAATCGTGGAGATATCTTTGGTCGTGGCTCTAAATCGGTGGTCTTAGGTCGCACTGTGAGACAGGTTCCACGACGGCCGAGGTCGGCGTCTTGCGACCAAAGATAAGCTGAGATAAAGTTCTAGCGGTGTCAAAAATTTAGGATGACTGACTCACAGGGTGACAGCTGCTACGACCTGTCACCCTGGATCCACGTCTTCCTCCACGCATGTTGACGTACGCCGTAACCTGCCTGCGACTCAGTGAATGGTCATCGTACATCGAGTTTGGAAGATTATGTAGCTTAGCTCACTGACATGCTGTACAGATATGTGAATAATGCACTATGGATATTGAAGCATGAGCAACAGTACAAGGCGGGAGAATTAGGGAGAACTGAATGGGAATGATCATGCTGAGCACAGTGATATTCTGCTAGCTTGTGTCTGTGCTTAGCTTAAGTCTATGCGCATATTTAAAGTGTTGAAGCAGGGTTCAAAGTGACCCCTCTTTGCAGTTCTAGGGGATAATGGAATGTTGGCGGTTCGAATGGTAAGCTGAAGGTCTTCCTGTCGGCAGGAAGTGTTTGCAGCCTCATTTCTAGAGCGCTTCTGTCACATGTTTATTGTTGCTTGGTTGCCAAATTGACTTCTATAGATATATGAATGATATGAAAAGATCTTTTCGCTTTCTTATCAAAGGTAATCGTGCTAGTATCTGCTTACTAGTGCGTTAATGGTAAATCATTTTTGCAGCGGAAAAAGAACTTGTGTGCTGAAGACGACTCTTGTGCTGGGAGCATTTTGCTCCATAGGACACGGTGTTGTGTGTTACCTGTTACCTCAATGCTGCCACAGCATGGCCCAACTCGTGTATGACTCCGCTGAGCAGCAGTGCAATGAAGAAGTAGGCCAGCTGACTGGTAGGCAGATTAACACCCGGGACCTGAAAACACACATCAACACATTTTATCTCCACGCTTTTGCCTTTTATACACCTTTTATAAACCTCTTCCTTGAAATAAACAAGCTATTGATTGATTTGATGGAGCTGAAGCAGCTGGTTTCGGTGTGGTCTGTTTTGTGTTGCTGCTGCTGGCTGTGTGTGGCGCTGGCTTTGTGCAGCTCCGAGCTGAATCCTCAGATATAAATGGCCTGCTAATAGCCTCCCATGAATCACCTGCACAGCTCCGTGGGGAACAGAGCTCACACTAATGCTCGGCTGTTTGACACTGCCATGAATTAAAAAGCGAACAGGAAGAGAGCTCTTTATAAATGGAGACTCTATTAACACCGCTGTCATTTGGATTTCAGTGTGTGTGTGTGTAGCAGCACACTATCTGAAAGACTATTCATTCTGTCTATTCAAGAGTGTCTATTCAACAAAAACATCTGATCACCACATTTTCTTACTCACCACCACCTGCAGGGCCTGCTGACCTCCAATCCGAGGGTTGTCTGTGGTCATCTGAGCGAACGTCTGCTGCAGGGTCTTTGTCAGCAGCACCACTGACCCAACCATGGCCACGATGCCAAACACCAGACCGCCGTTGAACCTAAAACACCCAAGAGAGATCAAATGTTTCAAAGGGAGCAGGAACGGTAGAGAGAGTAAAACTTATGTCATACCACAGGTAGAGGGCCTGGGGGTTGATGCGGGCGCAGTATGCAAACAGCCGGTTGAACATGGTGGTCTGCCATCTTAGGTGGAAAGGAGACAACATCAGGCCACGACTGGCGAGCCATGACTCATAGCGGATCCTGTGTGTCACTGAGGACTGCAGGATGGAGACAAGAGTCAGATTCCACTTCACAAAGAGAATATATTTACTCTGAAGACGTCGTCTTTATTCTGCTTTTGTATAGTCACGGTGCAATCTAAACGTTCTGCGTCTACGCTCAGCTTGGGTCCATCAATAAGAGCATACAGTCAGTCAGACCTGGGTTGAGGTCTGACCTTTAACTAGACCATTCAAAATATTGATTCTTTTATTTTTCAGCCATTATGACGTGGATTTGCTGCTGTACTTTGGATCATTGTGCTGATGCACGATCCATTTTCCACCAAGAAACACGTGAAATTAAAAGAGGTGGTACTTACATTTTAACATTAATAACTTAATGTAAGTATAATTAAAAGAACCCTTCATTTGCGGACTAAAGAGCTTAGAGATCCACATATGCACTCCAAACCAACCTCATTGATATTAAATCAAAATGGAACCACGCATTAAAATAATTACAGAAAACACACATTCAAAACTTAGAAACAAGGCTGGAAAACAGACTCACTGTGCAGAAAGAAAAAGAACTACTGATGATTAGAGTCATTGCTGATGGTGATACAGCACCCCATAGTGGACGATTATCAGGCAGCACAAGTTCTCACTATACAGGTGCTGGTCATATAATTAGAATATCATGAAAAAGTTGATTTATTTCAGTAATTGTATTCAAAACGTACAAACTTATATAATGCATACATTCATTCCACACAGACTGATATATTTCAAGTGTTTATTTCTTTTAATGTTGATGATTGTAACTGACAACTAATGAAAACCCCAAAATTCAGTATCTCAGGAAATATAGGAGACTATTGTAAAAAGGTTGAATATTGAAGACACCTGGAGCCACACTCTAATCAGATCCTTGATCCTTGAACACCTGCAACGGCCTTTAAATCTAGTTTAGTCTAGTCTCAGTCTAGTTCTGTAGGCTACACAACCATCAGGCTGACTTGACAGTTGCCCAAAAGATGACCATTGACACCTTGGAGGGCAAGACACTAAAGAGGCTGGCTGTTCACAGAGCTCTGTGTCCAAGCACATTAATAGAGAGGTGAAGGAAGAGATGTTGTAGAAAAAAGTGTACAAGCAACAGGAACAACCTGATCCTGGAGAGGATTGTGAAACAGAACCCCATTCATAAATGTGGGGAGATTCACAAAGAGTGGCCTGCAGCTGGAGTCAGTGCTTCAAGGACCACCATGCACAGACATATGAAGACATGGCTTTCAGCTGTCGCATTCCCTCTGTCAAGCCTCTCTTAATCCTGAGACGGCGTCAGAAGCGTCTCGTCTGGGCTGAAGACAAAAAGGACTGGACTGCTGCTCAGTGGTCCAGCTAAGTCAAGTTGTGTTCTCTGATCAAGGTCCCAGAGTCTGGAGGAAGAGAGGAGAGGCACAGAATCCAGGCTGCTTGAAGTCCAGCATGAAGTTTCCACAGTCAATGATGGTTTGGGGGTGCCGTGTCATCTGCTGGTGTTGGTCCACTGTGTTTTCTGAGGTCAGAGGTCAACACAGCCGTCTACCAGGAAGTTTTAGAGCACTCCATGACCAATGCCTGAGCAGTGCCAGACTGATCGACTCCATGCATGAAGTTTACGCATTGCTGCAGTAATTCAGGCAAAGGGAGTGCTGTACATGCTCATACTTTTAATGTTCATACTTTTCAGTTGGCCAACATGCCTCTTTTCATGATATTCTAATTACATGACCACCAGCACCTGTATGTTTCAACATAGATTCCTAAAAAGTGAGAACGCTGTGTAAAACGTGAATAAAAACAGAATGCAGTGACTCATAAACACATTCTCATCACAACAGAATACAAAGAACATATCCCGTGTTTGAACATGGTACCGCAACGTGACAGCGGGCAGCTCATAATGACTCTTATCATTATTTACAGTCACTTTGTTAGCTTTAGCATCAAATCAATGTGTGCGGCTGCATCACAGTTAGCTAACAGTTAGTGCTTTATTGTTTGTTGTCATACATCTACGTTTGCTAGCTGTAAAGCATTATATTATTATAACTTGAATATTCACCCTGAGAAGCGTGTCGGCCAGATAGACAGCACACCAGCCGGCCAGCACGAACATCAGCAGGGACACGGGAATCATTGTGCAGCCGCTCTCACTGCACTCTCGGCGGACACAACGAACCAAGCTGCACCGTCTCCATCACTCTCTCCGCCAGACGCCTGTCTCGCAGCTACTCGTCGTTACTCACTGTCAACGCCTGCATAAAATGGCGACATGTTTTATTAATAACAGTGACAGACGGTGGGTTTGTTTATTTGTTTTTTTTATATATAAATAATGGTGAAGCGTCAGCACTGTGCGACGTACCTCCGGTATCCTCTTCCTTCCTTTTCCTCCTTTTTCTTCTTCTTCTTCTTCTTATTTGTCTCACACAGAAAACTGCACACTTCCGCCCCCATGTGTTCAACCTGTGAACAACCCTTATGTACAATTTTATAATAGTTGTGTTGTCTACATATTTACACACACTATACGTTATTAATCCTCCGAATGATACATTAAGGCTTGTAAATACAACAAAACGCTTTTAATGTAATAAAATGTTAATTAATACAATATAGTCTTTAATACACTACATGTCTGGCAGCATTTATTTTAAATAAGAAGGAAGCCAAAACAGGATGATTGATTTCCTGCTTTGTCTTAGCTGCAGATATAAAATGGAGGAAGAGAGTTTGAATACTGGATCCTCTTTAAAAGGCCAGAAAGGCTAAAGGTAGCCAACCAATAAAAATGGATCGGCTCCCAGTCTGTCTCATTACACCATAAAAGTGACTGCAGGGACATAAAGCACATGCTGTTCATCACTGAGCCTCAGGCCAGTCACTATAAATGATGGGCAGATGTGTGCCGGCTGCTAATGACGACACTGATGTTTAAATTTTAAAATCCAAGTCACAATCTGCAGTCAACAGACGAACACACAAGCAGGTTTCTAAGAAACATCAAATTTACATTAAACCATTAAACATTTCTTCATCATTTATTTACTTTCTCAATCAATAAATATGAATGCTGATCCTGATGAGTCCCAAAGATGATGTCACAAAGGCAGTAAGCCCCACCCCCTTGCTAGCGTACACATGTAGAGTTGAGCTGTGTTTTCTTTCCTCGTCACACCTGCCTGCTGTCGCGGCAGGTAGCGTTCTTTTCACCAGTCTGCGCAATGCATGATGGTACATATCACTAACTGTAGTGACCGTCAGATAGACACTACTTTTCAAGATGCATTGTGGGATACATTGAGGGCCCTATATGGGGTCTATAATTCCTCACTAAGAATTCGGACAGCACTACAAAATGGTGGAGGCACTATAGGGCCATATATAGTGATTAGGGAGTGATTTCGAGCACAGCCACTGCAGCACAGCCAATAGAAACTCATTTGCATTTTAAACAACACACACTAAAAAAAAGCATGTTAAAACCAGGCATGCTAAGTAGGTTTTGTGTATTGTTTTCCTTGATATACATGCATCCTATTATCTATTTCTGTCATGTTTATGATGCTAAAACAAGTCCATTTCATACATCTATTTTCATGAAACCCCTCTGTGAACCATGTACAGGACAAAGCGGGTTCAGAAGATGGATGGGTGATAGATGGAAAATCGATGGATGGATGATGAATGATGGATGGATGGATGGATGGATGGATGGATGGATGGATGGATGATGAATGATGGATAGATGGATGGATGGATGATGAATGATGGATAGATGGATGGATGGATGATGGATGGATGGATAGATGATGGATGGATGGATGGATGGATGGATGGATGATGGATGGATGGATGGATGAATGGATGATTGATGGATGATGGATGGATGGATGGATGGATGATGGATGGATGGATGGATGGATGATGGATGGATGGATGAATGGATGATTGATGGATGATGGATGGATGGATGATGGATGGATGGATGGATGGATGGATAGATGATGGATGGATGGATGGATGGATGGATGGATGAATGGATGATGGATGGATGGACGGATGATAGATGGATGATGGATGAATGAATGAATGGATGGATGGATGAATGAATGAATGGATGGATGGATGAATGGATAGATGGATGGATGATGGATGGATGAATGGATTAATGGATGGATGAATGGATGATGGATGAATGGATAGATGGATGGATGATGGATGAATGAATGAATGGATGAATGGATTAATGGATGGATGAATGGATGAATGGATGGATGGATGATGGATGGATGGATGGAAAAACTTTTGTGGCAGCTGCACCATGTTGTTAAATACAATACAATAAACACATTGAGCAGTACAGGTGTTTACCCAGTAAGGACTCACCCTGTGCCAACAGGTGAGAGCAGTGTGTGGGTACAATTTGCATATAGTCTGAAACATATATATATATCAAGGCTGCACTGTGAAGGCTCTTCATTTAACTACCAACAGAGCATTTAAACAGGTGGCAAGAATGACTGTGGACAGCTTTATCTGAGGAAGAACCCAGAGAGAGAGAGAGAGAGAGAGAGAGAGGTAAGTGTAGGCAGACACACACACACACACAAAGGCTGATTTTACTGCTTTGATGACGGGTCGGGTTCCACTCAGGGAGGAGTTTGGTGTCTCTCCAAGCCAATCAGGAGACAAGCGGAAACAGGTCAGGTAGCCGAAGAGGACCTCAGAGAGAGCGCAGGCAGGGCAGAGCTACCACGCACACCAGGAGGTAAGAGTGCACACACACACACACACCTTTAACATTGTGAGATCACATTGCTCCTCGGGGCTTGTGGTTGTGCATCACTGTATAAATGTAAGGACCACTTCTCTGTGGAGCGTGTGTGTGTGTCAGAGCAGAAATAGGACAGTGCCATTTTAGTCACTAAGATTAGGAAGAGTGTTTTCAGGACTCAAGTGTCAGGAGTTTTGATGGAGATGCAGCTAAAAACAACCCTAAAGATGAAAAGACATTCACCAATGTCACGTTGACGGTTTGTGCCTCTGTTTGTGTCAGTGTCTGAGTGAAGTTCAACCCCAATGGAAGTTATTTATGCCACATCACATCTCATAACAGACCATTTGGTGTCTGGTGCTTAATTTTTTTTCATTGTTTTTTTTGAAATTCATCATTTAAACATTGCAAATCTAGCTTAATATGTGTATTTTTTAATGGAGTTTCGGTCCTCTGTGCCTCAGCGTGAGACTTTGCTTTTATTGGGTATATTTATATTATTTAACATTTCTCATGTAATTTTTGATGCGTCCACCGGGGGCACAGTGAGCATTAGTCAGTTTCAACTTCTCTGTATCTGTTTAAATGTTTGAATTCAATAGATTTTGAATGGAGTTTGGTGCTGCAGTGGAATCAATTGACTCAATGGAACAATTTTACTGTATGTTCAGCTTACTAAATAAAAAAAAGTTAGAATTATAAGTATGAATATGACCTGGTAGGAGCATAAATTGGACACATTTTGCATGGAGTTTGGTGAAATCTATTGGAAAGCTGTGCAAATAGAAGCCATTCAGGAGCTTGTTGCTGCTGTTTGACTCTGTTTTGGTTGGTCGCTGAGCGTGTCCAAGTGTGTGTGTGTGTGTGGATAGAAAGCAGGTCCCTTATGCGTATCGCACGTCTATTTATAGTGAGAACAAATCCCAGATATGAGAGGAATCCTTCTACCACTTACGAGGCAGGAGCAGAGAGAGAGAGAGAGAGAGAGAGAGAGAGAGAGAGCGGTAGAAAAGAGAAAGGGAAAGAAGGAGATGGAGTGAAGGGAAACAAAAGTTAACAAGCGAGAGAGGTGGACTGTGCAATCAGGCGGTACAGTGGTGTGTCGACAGCTGGTAAGTTACATCTGATTCATGGTGTGTTGCGTTAATGTGTTGTGGAAAGTTTTTTAGCGAAGCCGTGTTTATAACACCTCGCCACATGGTGCTTTATGCATGTAAACACTGTTGCAGAATGTTCACACACAGAGTGATGTGTTTAAGGACGCACATAGAGAATGATGCTGCTGCTCCTCCTCCGCCTATCGTGAAAAAGTGAGGGTCAAACTACCTCGCTTATGGGTGCCATGTTGGCCCTGGAGACTTGCGTAGTAGAGGTCAAAAGGTCAAGCCACATTGTCAGTGTTCTGTGCAAGCAGCCACAACACAAGATCACTGTGACATAAACTGTTTTTATTTTTAGGAGTACTTTAGTAGGGTCCGTACATGAGGTGGGATTTTTGACCCATACTGCAGCCATCTACAGGGAAGGGAATCCGGGCGTTTTGGCCGCTACTTGTGGAGCTGTCATGACATACATATATATACATATATACAGTCTATGGTTGATACGTAAAGCAGCATTCTTAGATCTTCAGGTTTCTTCTATGAAGGTAAAGGCTTACCTAAACAAACACTAGCGATGCTCGGCTCATTGGCGCAGAGTCCGGGACATGTACAAAAACTGTATGTAAACAACAGTCGAACTACGACAGCTTTGCCATGAGTTTATTTTTGAATAACAGACTCTGTATATTACAAGGCGCCACCTAGCGGTTTGGAGGACAACAAAGAAGCTGGCTCGAGCACAGACACGCATGTGTGACAGCCAGATTTGAAAATAGGTCTGAACGTATCCAGCTTAAAACCTATCCGGATTCCCACTCTAGCTGGATTGACTTTCTCTAGTGTGAACAGGACCAGGAGGGGGACAAGAATGAGAGTACTGTTAATCTTATCATTTTATGTAGATCACATTTTTTTGTTTTAATAGCAGTATTACAAAGCTGTGCTAACAAGAAATAAGAACATGACAAACTCAAGTGAGTGTGTCTATGTTGTAGTTTACAAACTACACATTGTAGTTATATGAACCTTCTGTTATGCTTTGTGTACATGTTGAAATATGTTAGGATCAACTGAGTGACACTGTAGTAAAGTATGCAGCTCACTCACATCTTATTGTTTCTGAAGTACAACAATAACACACCCATATACTCACACATTCCCCACACACACACACACACACACACACTCGAAATCTTTCAGTTGTAATATCAGCTTAAGATTAAGAAACCTTTATTAGTCCCACAATGGGGAAATTGCATTAAAATTTTACAAGCATCCTAAATATGTCCACCTGTGTTTCTATGTATGAGGGGGGGCAGCTGCAGCTCTGCACAAATATTATCACGTTGTGTAAGCACGTGCGTCTGTGTATATATTTTAGGGGGTGTCCGGGCTTTTGCACAAGGACAAGTAAAGCTCGGACTGTATGCTGATGCATATAAACAGCACCATGGAAACCAGAGATCAGTTCCTCCTGGTTCCTCTGAGCTGTGTGCACATAAGCTAAATAGGCCACTTGGACCATTAGAAAGCACTTGGATCAGTGTTTATCTGTGAGGGAGCCGCGGTAAAAAATAACTATCTGACTTCTCTCATTAAATCCCTGTGGAGCCATCTTGTTTATCGTCATATCAGAAATGAGTGCATGCTTTGAGCACTGACTGCTCAGCTACTCAAATATAATAAGGTCATTCCTGCTGCATGATAAACATAGCAAATTAATTTTAGCACGCTATGACTGCTGGCTAATGTAATTAATGTGTTAGGAAGCTGCTGTGGTTAGCTGAGCCACCTAACAAATGCTATCGTAAAACTTTCTGGTTAATATCTATAGACTGCCCCCTGGTGGCCGGCTGCAGCACAGGTCATATATATTCCCCGCCTCCTCTGTGTCAGTGGATTAGACACTAAACTGAAAGCGCTCATTTTCTAACACATGTGTACTTAATTACTTATTGTTGGCTAAATAATGGACACAACGTCACAGTTATAGCAACTGAGTAGGTTAGTGTGTAGCTTCATCTCTTAATCTTATAGACAATGGTTTCAAGATGGCCGCTCTTTTTCTAACATGGCTGGGCCCTGTAACTTCTGTACAATCAGCAGAGCATGCATCTTCCATCTATGATTAAATGGTCTGTACTTATATACAGCTTTTCTACCTACTCAGGTACTTTACACTACTTCACATTTAACCCTTTCACACACACAAGCACACATTGGACTGCAGCCAGGGCTTGTGATCGAACCACCGACCTTACAGTTTGCAGGCAACCGCCTTTTAACCCTTTAATATACAGTCACAAGCCACAGTGACTAGATGCTAAGCACAGGAGTAGACGTGTAGGGCATGAGAGTCACACAGTAGCAGCTGTCTCCACTGTTCTCTTCAAGAGTAATATTAACACGTTGTTGTGGGTTCATTACACCGTATCAACATGACACACGTCAGCTTTTAGACTTTTTATTCATATTTTAGTAGACTGAAATGACAATGCAATAATCCAAAAGGTCAATGGTGAGAAAAGATCGTTGTGAGCATGTCAAAGTGCGCTACAGTGACACCGAGGATGAAGAATTCAATGGATGTAGTGATTTGGAGTGAGATGGAGAGTTTAATCAACTTGTTTTGTTATGTTCTTTATGCTATAGTTATCTGAATAACTGTTCATATGTTACATCAAGGACACCTGTTGAGTTTGTTTTTATGCTTCATGTAGCTGAACAACCATTAATGTGTTACTTTAGCATACCATACACCTGTTCAGCTCCTCCCTAGTCATTGCTGTGTCCATGGGCGTTTCCTTAAAGCTTGTGAGGCCCCACCCCATCCTGAAAAGCAAAGTCTGCTCTGATTGGTCAGTCCAGTTCCCCATTAGTTCTATCAATGGAAAAGAAATAGAGAGGGATTATAAAATAAAATGTATTATTAAAGAGCAGGATGGGTTATCAGCTTTTTAAAAAAAACGATAACGATATTAACGTGGTATATTATTTTAAAAAAGCATTTTACCATGCACTCTTGCCTGTTTACCACTAATAACATTTACAAACATTCCTCCCGAAGGTGAAACTAAAGCACTTTTATTTTGACGGTCTGTCTCCCTCTCATGAATGATTCAGAGAACAGTTCCTCTACCTGCTTCTACTCTATGAGAGTCGCTAAGCAACTGAAATGCTATCCCGGGCCCTGAAAAACCACATTGACTAGAGTCCCAGTGCCCCCAACATGCATCTACACACACACACACACAGCTGAATGTCTGTGATCTGTGCTTTCTGCAGGTCAGTGGACTCACCGGGGGTGATTATGTCCAAACCTTCGTCCAACGTTAAGGCCCTTCAGGTAAAACATGTGTGTGTGTGTGGCTTCAAGCAAAGATCAGACTGAGGTTTGTTTGTTTTTTGATCACATTAAAGTGGTTTATTAGTCAAGGCAAATACAGATACAGAGTGCATATACAGTACCAAGGCTTTTAGTAGTGCAGGGTTTCAGCGATGCAAACATATGCAGATCTGTGTGTGTGTGGTGAAGGCTTCAGTGAGGGTGTCAGTCCTCCAGTGTCTCTCTCTCCTTGTGCTCATTTTCATGTCTAACCATGGGATAGACCGGATGATTTTTTTAATAACACAGCAGTACAAACATGCCATCAACAGCTTATAAACATCAAAATAATAATATTAAAAACAGATTAAGCTGAAGTTTGAAAAATAGTCTGGGTTGTTATAGCAGCAGCTTCAGGCTACAGCAGCTTCTGAACAAGATAAGGTAGATTTTGTTAATCCACAGGTGGAAATTTGCATCGTTACAGCAGCAGCAGGATATAGATGCAGGTAGTTATGTGTGCACTGTTGCATTAGGAGTTATGCAATACAGTCTGTTACCTATGTTATAATACATGGCTTTATAGCATTCTTATAGTTTGGCGGCCTAGTTTCATAGAAATATTGGTGTTAGCTGAGTATAAGTCGCATACCCAGCCAAAGGAGGAAAAAAAGTGTGACTTATAGTCCGGAAAATACAGTACTCCTTCGTGTTAAAATGTCCAACTTTACAGCAGAAATGTGTAGTTGTCTCATTGCTTAGCTCGCAGTCTGTTAGCCTGGTCAGCAAACATCTCTCTGTTAAATGAGTACCTTCCCCTTGGCAGGCATGTTCCAAATTCCAAATCCCCAGTGTACACCCCGTTCACACTGAGGAAATCAATCCGGCTAGAGCAGGATTCAGGCCGTATCTGGATATATCTGGATCTTTTTCTGAGTCTGAACAACGTGAATCTGGATATGTCCAGATTGATTTCAAACCACCTCTCGGAGGTGGATCTAGCCAGATTGGCTTAAACCTGGCTCAGGTCTGAACTCAAATGCTGCTAGTGAATCCTGCTAGCGAATCCTGCTAGCAAGGTGATACTTCCGATTAGCGACGTGATGCTTCCAGTTAGCGACGTGATGCTTCCGGTTCACAGGGACAGTGTCCGGGTGATGTAAAAAAAACATATGTAAACAACCGCCGAACTGCTTTGCCCCAAGTTTATTTTCAACAGGGCTTCCAAAGAATAAACTGCTTTTTAAACCGAAAAAAATGAAAGACACGGGACAAAAAACATGCACACCGCATGCGCACACGTGGTCTTACCGCAGCCTGAACAAACTCTGTATATTACGAGGTCCCACCCAGTGGTTTGGAGGACCGCAAACAAGCCGGGTTAAGCAGAATTAAGCGCAGACATGTATGTGTGATAGCCAGATCTGAAAATAGGTCTGAACGTATCCAGCTTAAAGGCTATCCAGATTCAATCCCACTCTAGCTGGATTGACTTTCTCCAGTGTGAACGGGGCCTAAGTGGATCTCCATTTCTGAGCCCTGGAGGTTGTTGCTTGGCAACAGTCTGTTTGGTAGAATCTACAGCCGTAGACATCCCTAACACTTATACATCAACTGGGCTAACGAACCAGCTTTAATTTGACAAAATTATCCCAGTAGCGGTGTATTTTGTTTTGATTTTTTTGATTTATCCAAACGTTTCCTGCCAATACAGACAATGACTGTTGTCGACTCTTTTATTTAACCCCACTGCTCCCAAATGTCTGGAGTCTTATCAGGAGGCCCTTTCCCATCACATTCGCAAACATTTTTCAGGGAGTTCAGTCAGCAGGTTGGAGCTTAAAGGATTAGTTCACCTTGAGAAATGCTGATACAGTTGATGGAGGTAACACTCTGAAGTTCAATCTCAGCCTCTTCAGCTCCCATGCTGCCTTCATATAATTTCACACAAACAGCTCCTGTGTCCAGAGTCTCCAATGTTTACTTTCTCTCCACACCTATTTCTCACTGCAGAGTCTAAGCAGCTGTTAAAGATGATAGATAAGTCAGCTGTTTGGACTAAGACTGTTCAAACCCGATGTTTACAGTGTTAGGAGAAGGTTCACAACTAGTTTACATATATTGAAATTTGTCTTAGCCAGTCTCCTTCACAGTAAATATCAAGTCTGCATTTATGGCTTAAAAAATCTGTTGTGTTTTACCATAGCAACTGCTAAGTGCTAATCATTGACAGTAAAAACTATGGACAGAGCTTCTCTGACATCACCTGTTTGTTTCTGAAGAGCTGTTTTGAGGCTCGGTGGGAGGCTCCGGGACGCTTCGACCGCCGCCATGCTGGCAGCGTCACAGTCCGCCAAATACAGACAAAGAGGGGGAGCACGAGTTTAGGGGGCGGGCGGAAGCTGGAAACTCGTGCTGTGATACAGCAACTGCTTGTCACTCAAAGCAGCAACGCCCATAATTATGCGTAATTTTAAGTCTGAATATGATTAAACCAAGCGAGTTATAAAAAAATTCACCCCCCCGTACAACTGACACTAGAAGAGAACTTATCATTTGAGACCAGAATGTTTTTTTTGTACCAGGCTGTAAACATGTTTATTTCTGCTGTGAAGTCGGCCATTTTAACATGGGAGTCTATGGGAAATGACTCGCTCCTGGAGCCAGCCCCCAGTGGTTGCACTGTGAACTACAAGTTCTGACACTTCTGCATGGGCTTCTACAGTCTGCGATGCGTATAGGCTCAAGGTACACAATCCCAACATCCTTCTCAAATTTTGACTCTAGGAGGCTGAAATAGAGCTACAGCATGTTTTTTTCAAAATAAAATCTGGAATTTTTCGGTCTCCCTGCGTCTTTGGTTGTGAACGGCGAACTGTCAGAAAAAATGATTGCAGATGAAAGCCAAAAAACATCGCCATACGAAAGCTCTGCGAACATGCTGCACATGTGGCTGTGCCCCCCCCCTCCCCCACCAAGTTTAAAACCTTAATATCTGTAAAATATACTCTCTCATAGAACATATCCACTGAGTCCCCACTCTATACAGCTATACAACATGAGCGTATATACAATACATTACATTACATTACAGTACAGTACAAAACATAACACGTCATCATCAGGTCCAGGCGACTGGACGTCAAGTCAGGCAGCAGTACAAAATTTGAGTTAGCAGGCGGATAGCTGAGCCATGTGTGTGTGTGTGTGTTTGGATTCCAATTTTCATAAAGACACAAATCCCTTTTAGGTACACCATCATAACCAGGAAGTAGTGGTCATAACCAAAGCACATGGTTTTGAGGAAATGGCAGCACTCACACACTCACACACACACTTACAGATGGATAAGTGATGAAAGGCTCTCATTGGCTGTTCTTGCAGGCTAATTTGAACATCCCGATGGGCGCTCTGCGTCCAGGGGCGGGACATCCTGTGAAGAGGAGAGAGGAGACGGTAGACACAGATGAGGTGAGACACCTACCCACAACTACATGGTGGTTAATTTCATTTATTTTCATTAATAGACAGAGATCACAATAACAAAGACTTTTTTTTATCTGTCATCCTCACACCTTGAATTTCCCTTATCCAAATGAGTCGATCATGTATACAAACATTGTATGAGCACACAGGAGACCAGGAGATCAGGAAGTGAAAGCAAACTTGTCAGGCGTGTGATATGTTTTTGAAATTTTGTGCTCCTTATAAAAGTGTACATTATTTGGAAATTTAACACCCCTGTCTTTAAAGTTTCAGCTACAAATGACCACACAGATCAGGCGTTTGTTAGCAGCTTGGTGTTGCTGTAAATTTAAAAGCAAATGATGTCCCTGCTGGCCATGCTGTCTGTCTCACATCAAGGAATACCATGTTAGCTTACTAGCTTTTTCAAGGACACAGTTTAGGTTTATAGACTCTATATAAAGATACCTCTACCCACCAGTGTCGCAGGCTGTGAGGTCATAACCCATTGGCGCCCCAAATTTTTGTGTACCTCGGCAGCTCCATTGATTGCTTAGCTAACTTATGTAACTTATTAACTACAACAGACAACAATTACTAAATAAATATGATCTCTTTTAGTTTTTAGTTGGGCCCATGTCCCAGGGATTATGACCTATACTGCAGCCAGCCACCAGGGGGCAGTCAGGATAGTTTGACCTCACATTTGAAGATCTGTCATATCATCCATATTTATATACAGTCTATGGAGCTACTGTTATATGTGTGTGTGTGTGTGTGTGTGCTGCAATAACATCATCACCATCAAGCTAAGCAGCTAGCAGCATCACAGCTTCACCACATTGATTTGCTGTCTGATCTGCTATCTGTAGATGACATGTCAGTCAATTTAGTAACCATGGGCGAGCACAGAAAACACTGCCATCCACTCAGATGCTAACGAAAACAAGCAGGCAGGTTAGCTTAGCCACCGAGCTGCAGCATAGCTACACTAAGCACTACCTTTGCTCTGCAACTTGATCTCGAACTTTTCTATCATTGTTTTTATTATTTTGTCCACAGGCTCAGTCACCAGAACAGCCCGCCGCCGCAGCCCAGACGCCAGAGGAGAAGAAAGCGTTGCCGGGTGCGGTGAAGCTGCCGGGGCCCACTGTTAATTTATCAGAGCTGCAAAACGTCAAGAGTGAACTACGATGGGTCACCAAGGAATAACGTGTTGGTTGATTTCTGTTTATCTGATTTAATCCTGCCAGATTATGAGTTTTCATAAAACAGCCCCTGTCATCAAAAAAAAACAAACAAACCAGGAAGACTACAGGTATTTTAAATTAAATCTGAATTGGTAATTTGTGGGTTATTTTTCCCATGACACACACACACACACAGGTTGGGTTTAAAGAGTCTAAAGAAAAAGATGCAAATAAGAACCAAACTGCAGAATACAAGAACAACGATGAAGTGATACTTTGTGAATGATGCAAATAAAGGTGTGTGTGTGCAGTGTGTGTGTTTATATAGAAGGAGGCCACCACCCTAACTAACGCTGAGAGTGGACCGAAGGTTTCTGCAGCTCAATTTTATATAGTAATCACCTGCAGCATCTGCAGTTCACCACAAGGGGTCAGAGTGTGCCGCTCTGCCTTTGTATAGGTCGAGAAGCGTGTGTGTGTGTGTGTGTGTGTGTGTGTGTGTGTGTGTGTGTGTGTGTGTGTGTGTGTGTGTGTGTGTGTGTGTGTGTGTGTGTGTGTGTGTGTGTGTGTGTGTGTGAGCTGCTCGGGTTGACTCAGGCACTATATTTATGCATTATGGGAGTGTGTTGTAGAAGAACAGTGTGAGCTGCTGAGGGCAGTCTGTGCTCTGACTTTCTCAGCAGGATGCTAAACCCATGATATCCAAACACAGAGCGGCCTGCTCCACCCAGCCCACACCAGACCTGGGTGTGGGCTGAGTGTGGGAGAGAAATGAGAGAAAATTGAAGCAATGACTCCAAACAGCAGCAGCCTGTGTCTTTATCTCATATATGTCCAAAAGTATGCGGACACGGTAAACCTTTAGTAAACAAGGACATTTTTTATTCATTTCTATTAAACTTCATATTTATTTATGTTGATGATATAATATAAATATGCTTTATATTATATAATAATTATCCTTGATATAGAAGACAATATAAAATGTAATATATATATATATATATATATATATATATATATATATATATATATATATATATATATATATATATATATTTTCTTTTCATTGTTCTTTTGATTTTATTTTATTTTAAATTTAAATTTATTTTAAATTTATTTACATTTAATAAATGAGATGTAGCTATAAAACAGATAAAATGACATCTTATTATTTCAAGTATAATATCCAATTTTATATTATTGTTAGTTTGAAGGAGAGTAGTGTAATTATTTAATTATTATTATTTTGTAGTTTTTTATTACTTAAAATTAATTCATTATTTTTAGCTATGTTATTTTCTTTTTTATTGTACAATAATTATGTATATATATATATATATATATATACTTACATGTTTTCATTTCTAAGAAATTAGCATTGTTCTTTTGACTTGATTTTATATTTATTTACATTTAATAAATCAGATGTAGATATATAACATCGAATAAAATAAAATGACATCTTATTATTTAAAGTATAATTAAATACTTTAGATACTTTATACTTTATTATAAGTAAAAGTATGTAAGTATAAAGTATAATAAAGTTTTAGTTTAAAGAATTTTAGCACAATGATTTAATTATTATTATTTTGTTGCTTTTTTTATTTCATTTATTCACTACATTTTCAAATTCAAATACAATTCCTTACATATAATATAATATAATATAATATAATATAATATAATATAATATAATATAATATAATATAATATAATATAATATAATATAATATAATATAATGTGGCACTGTGTCATTGTGTGTGTTTCTTTCCTTCAGGATTGTCCAGGCGGAGAGGAAGGAGGAAGATAATCTTTATTGACACAGACCTGCAACAACAACAACAACAAACAACCCCACACATGTTGTCACTGTGTTGCTATATTCTTTGTTTTACCCACCATATTATTTTTTAGGTAAATAGTAGACTGACACAAGAAGATACGATTCATCGTCAAAACACCAAACTGTGCCCCCTCCCCCCTCTGGTGACCGGTGACCAACTTTAAGGACTCTTTAGAACTGATTTGTACTTTCTAAAAATAACTGATGGGATTTTAGATCTATGTTTATTATAGGTGGGGTTATTATAAGTAAAATGTGTGTTTTTTTGTGACAATATCCAGAAAATGAAAAATAAATGCCCCTTTTCCACCTTCTGTTACTGATAATGTCTTCTATTGTTTATTATAGCAAGAGATTGAATCCTAATTTCATTGCGTCGTACAGTTTTTGAACTCACTTCGCATGGGCGTGAAGTAGATATGTTGTTTATTTATTTTATTTTTATAATGTTGATAAAATTGACCAGTTGCTAAGAAGTTTAGGGTAGATATTAAATCCTTAGAGGATGAACCATCAGGATTCCCTTTCTGGGAAGAGCTAGAAGAAGTTTTGGGTGTCAGGGAAGTCTGGGCGCTTATAGACCGCTGCCCCCTGCGACCCGGCCCCGGATAACTGGTTGAAGATGGATGGATGGATGGTGGATGGATGGATGGATGGATGGATGGATGGATGGATGGATGATGGATGGATGGATAGATGGATGGATGGATGGATGGATAGATGATGGATGGATTGATGGATGGATGAATAATTGGATGGGTGATGGATGGATGGATGAATGGATGATTGATGGATGGATGGATGATGGATGGATGATGGATAGATGATGGATGGATGAATGGATGGATGGATAGATGATGGATGGATGGATGGATGGATGGATGATGGATGGATGGATGATGGATGAATGGAAGATTGATGGATGGATGATGGATAGATGAATGGATGGATGGATGGATGATGGATGGATAGATGATGGATGGATGAATGGATGATTGATGGATGGATGATGGATGGATGAATGGATGATTGATGGATGGATGATGGATGGATGGATGAATGGATGATGGATGGATAGATGGATGGATGATGTATGGATGGATGGATGGATGAATGGATGATGGATGGATAGATGATGGATGGATGGATGGATGATGGATGGATGGTGGATTTCACACACGCAGCAGCTCATCGAGGTCTGAACCAGGACCTCTCGCACCAAAAGCAACTGTCATACCCCTACACTACAGAACACAGAGCCACCCTGCACAGAAGGCATTCATTTTTAGGGTGCTTTGAGAGCCCTAATAAATATATATCCGAGTCCTGATCAGGAGGTAATGTCCGATTCTGATCGAGTCTAAAATCACTAAATCGGGCCTGATTTCTGATCACGTGATCAGATCTAGACATCCCTAGTTAAATCTTGACAGCCACATCCCCAGTTATAAAAGGGTGTGCACCACATTATCTCAGTTATTTATTTTTACTTCACCTCCCTAAAAGATTTCAGTTTGCTTTTCAATTGCGCTGCTATTTTTTTACATCATGAAAACCTGCCATTTGCACAGGAGTGTGTATATCCACTGTAAATTATGTAAAATATAATCATTATTATTTATATAATTATTATAAATGAATAATTTTAATTATATAAAATATGAACAATTTACATCTTATAATTTTTTTATTTATTCTGTATTATTTTTTTATTTAGAGGAATATTAGAGTAATGTATCTGTTCCAGAGAAGAATACAGGACACACACATCTCCCTCCTGTTGCACCACATATCCATCATCACATCACATGTCCTCCTGCACACAAGGGCACACACACACACAGAGCAGCTGTAGCTAAGTATAGCCTCCATCAGGTCATGCTGGAATATTCTGGCAAAAAAACACTGCTGTTGTTTTAAATGTGTGGTTTAAATGTTTTTTTGACGCCTTTCTACAAAACAAACGCCCCCACGTGCACATTAAAACGCACACTCACCACCTCTGAGTGTGAGCCAAGGGTATTCAGAGAGGGTGATGCAGAGCCCCAACAACTTTTGTGTAGCAGACTCGGAGCTCAGACAGTTGTAAACAACATGCTGTGCAGCTTGTATCACCCCCCCCCCCCCCCCCAACACACACACACACACTCGAAGGGTTAAGGACGGGGGTTGAATGTCTCACGGTGTCGCTCTTGATGCTGACAATACGTTCAAAAATCCATAACAGCTTGGCAAAAAACATTCGACGTACCGCCTGTGTTGTTGTTGCTATTCTTGTCGCCATGACGATTAGGAGGGGGGGGTACAAGATAGGTGCTGTGGCAACCGTGCCCTGTGAAATCTTGGTCGCAGACTCCAGCAGCTGTATTTACCAATGAGTTCATCCACTGGGACAGACCCCAAAGACCCCAGCCAGGCCCCCTCTTTCAGTGTGTGTGTGTGTGTACGGGGTTAATGCTCCCTCCCGGACACGGAGTTAAAGGGCAGCCGCTAATAACACAAAGCCAACAGAGCCACGGTGGTATCACAGGAGGAGTTGGAGTTTAAGAGTGTGTGTGTGTGTGCAGTTGTTATTCTCCCTATCACATGGTGACATGCCCACCATTGCAGACAAGCAAGAGCAGGGGTAAAACCACACAGATGGACACAGCTCGGCCGATGAGACACACTCTCCTGCTGGTTCCTCTGGATCTTCTGGATGGCTAGCTACTCTGTCCTCTACAGCTCAGCCCACAGAACCAGGCTCCTGTCCGGGTTCCAGCGCCTGCGAGCCCAGGGGAAGATGTGCGACGTCGTCCTGGAAGCCGGCGGCGTCCTCTTCCCGTCTCATCGCTCCCTCTTAGCCAGCTCCAGCGACTATTTCTGGGCCCTCTTTGGAGAATCTACAGCCGAGAGATTCGCAGGCTCCGTTAGCCTACCGGCGCTGGCTCCTGAGGGTTTAGACCCAATCCTGGACTTCCTGTACTCGGGGTGGCTTAGCGTCTCGCCCTCTACACTTCCCGTCGTCCTGGAGGCGGCGAGGTACCTGCAGGTGGAGACCGCGGTGTCAATCTGCGAACGCTTCATGATTGATGGTTTGACCGCTCAGAACTGCTGCTGCTACGCTAACCTAGCAGAGCGTCACGCCCTCTCGGATGCGTTCGAGGCCGCCAATCAAACCGTCACTGTGGACATGGCGAGTCTTCTGCGGGAAAGCAGGAACGACCTTCTCGGGTTGAACCTCCAGTCGCTGATGGCGGTGCTGGACGCAGACGAGATACCCGGCGTCAAGGAGGTGGAGCTGTTGATGCTGGCTCTGGATTGGCTGGACGAGAACGGACCGCTCCCGCTCCTGAAGTCAAATCTGCTGTTAAGCCGTCTGCGGTTCGGATTGGTCGCCCCCGCTGACCTCGCTGCTCTCAGCGGTACCCACAGAGCCATGGCCACGCCTCTAATCAGGAGTCAGCTGACCCGGGCACTGGAGTATCACAGGCTCGGTTCAGCCAGGCCGATCAGACAAAGCAAACAGTCGGCGCTGAGAGCGTGCCCCAATCGCGTGCTGCTGGTTGGAGGCGGATCCAGCGCTGATTGGCCGGAGCAGCAGGTGCTGGCGTTCGATCTCAGAAGCAGGAAGTTCTCAGTGGCGAGCTGCACGGTCCCGCTGAGACTAAGAAGCCCCTGCGTGTGCTCGGTGGGAGGATTTCTTTTTGTGGTCGGAGGAGAGGAAGTGAAAGCGGGAGACGAGGATGAGAAGAAGCTAGTAACCGCGGCGACGTCAAACCAGGTGTGGCGTTACGATCCTCGCTTCCACTGCTGGGAGCGGGCGGAGTCGATGCTGGAGAGGCGGGCGCAGTTCAGCTGCTGCGTGGTGGAGGATGCGATTTACGCCATCGGGGGAAAACAAACGCGAGCGGGCGCGCACGCCTCGGTACCGTCTGTGGAGTTTTACGACATGGCGGCAGAAGCGTGGAGAAGGGGAGCGACGCTGCCTCAACCCCTACACGGCCACGGCTCTGCCGTGCTCGACAACAGCATCTACGTGTCAGGCGGTCTCCAAGGCAACCAGGACGAGAACAGACGGGATGTCGGCAGCCGAGAAGTCCTGTCCTGGGACCTCAAAGGCAGAGTCTGGGAAAAGAAGGCGCCTATGTCCGTCGCCAGGTTCGGCCATCGCATGGTGGCGGCGCACGGCTACATCTACGCCCTGCTGGGGATGTACGAACCTTTCTGCGACATCGAACGTTACGACCCGCGCTCGGACCACTGGACCCGCCTCAGACCGCTCCTCGCTGGCTCCTTCGACTACGGCGCGGCGTCCACGCAGTGCGGGAACCTGATGGTGTTCGGAGGCAGGAGGTGGAGCAACGGACGGGACGTGGTTGTGCGAAGCGTGATGGAGTACGACACGAAGAGAGATCACTGGACGGAGATCTGCCAGCTTCCTGGGCCTCTCACCGGGGCCGAGTGCACCATGCTGCCCCTGCTGGACTGACGAAGGAGGCACGAAGAGGGGCAGAGGTTTTCTTACATGACTCTACCGATGTGCTGTTGGAGACTAGTTATCGATGAGAAGCATGAAAAGCAACAAGGTGCTGAGGTGTCAACGACACCATCAGAGAGGTTGTAGAATGTGTTTCATTCCTGTGATGAATAAGAAAAACCACAGGTCCTTGACCCTTCTTTCTACTGACACATGGCTAAAGGCTAAAGCTAAGCACCATGCATGATTTGTGGGGCGATGGGAAGCTGTACTAATAGGTGACCTGCTTCATTATTTATTTATTTATTTACAGTACTTACATAGATCTTTCCAAACGAACTGAATGGATAACACAATTGTCCTTTTACATCAATAACACAGTAGTCGCCTTTTATTCAGAGTGATGCACGACCACAAGAGAACACCAACCATCAGCTACTGCTGCTGTTGTTTCCATGGAAATAACAAACAACATTTTTTAAACTCAAAATATATTATGCACACCAAAAATATTGGAATTTATTGTATAGTTATTTTTTGTTAGATATTTAACATTCCAATTGGTTATATTCATTTAACAAGTAATACAACAGAAGTGTCTTGGTGTGTTATTTATTTTGTACATTTTTAAATGTATATGTATATATAAAATAAAATAAAAATAAATATATAGTAGATATGTATATATATATATATATATATATATATATATATATATATATATATATATATATATATTTATAGTTTACACCATGAATTACATACATGATCCATGTATGAAATTTATAGCTATTAACAAATAAACTTTTAGTTTAGAGGCTGATCCACAGCAAGTGTGTTTCACAGTAGTGTGAAAAATGAGTGGATAAGCTATAAGCTAAGCTAGCTTGCGTGCCAAAAATGTCGTAGTTTATAGCAATAAATAGATGTAATATTATCCGCTACCCAAAGCTAAACCTAGCATGATAATCCTGAGATTTAGCATGCTAGCTACTCCGCTTTTAGACTGAAGCGTTGTGTCAGCTTCTTACCTTTTCTGTCTTCCCACCACATGTAATTAGTTGGAAAATGTACGATAAATATTGCAGTGAGATTTAAAGATATGCTAAAATAATTCTATGCCAGCTAGCTACTTCTTTAATGTATTGTATTGACATTGTATTGTATCGACCCTATCGGCACAATAAAAACATTTTGCAACTACAAGGAAAGTTAATGTGTGTAATAAGCATTCTAGTGTGAACATAGGGGTACGCTAATCCGGGATTTTATGTACATCTCAGATTACACAACCTGAATTTAGTCTGCCATTTTGAATTAAGATGAACTAATTATCTGAATTTATTTTAGCATGTTTATTCAGTTTATAATATATATCCAAACCACAAATTAACATTTAAAACCTAAAGCTTCGGATTGGTCTTCAAATGTCATCCCATTAATGGATCACCCCCTGGTGGCTGGAGGGATATAGGTCATAGACCTACATGTTTCTCAGAAATGTGTCACGGCTTGTTAGCTTTGTCTTATGTTTATTTTATAATTTAATAATATTTGAATCAGCTGCTTTACTGTTAGCGCCACCAAATATAAAAAAAAACATGACAAAAACACCTTCATCCAAATGACCCAAAAACTTTATTGATCCACCCCTTTCTTTTTTTATATCTTCAGAACAGAACACAAAGTATATGATCACATATACATATATATACATACATATATATATATGTATATATAAATACAGCTTTTAACCATAATTTACAGTTTTAACATTAAGCCATCTTTACTTCCAAAAAATAAATGATAAATAAATAAACTGAATGAAGAGAACATCACTCTAGATAAATAGAGATCTAACTGTGTATGCTAGAAACTTCAAAACACAAAATAATACAAAAAACATGCTACTACGAGCAACCACGGGCAGCAGCGTAGATAGAAGCATTCAAAGTCAGTGTGCTTATATTATTATTATTGATTGATTGCTTTTGTAGTTTTTGTGCAGCTTCTATGTGTTTTGGCAGCAGCGGACAAATAAACTAAATATTAATATATTCTTATTAAAGTCATATTTTTATTCCTTTCTATGCAATAATTTCTCATATTCTCTATTTGACATGCAGGAAAGAGGCAGAATGGGCTCATGGGTAATAAAAAAATCATTAATAAATCTACCTCGGTAAATGTGTTGCCAAGCCGCTTGTATTGCAGGTGTGATGGTGTGAACTGTATATTACGAGGCGCCACCTAGTGGTTTGGAGGACAACAAACAAGCCGAGTTAATCTGGATTGCGCGCGGAGCTGCAGAACATGACTTCTTGTCAGTCTCCAAAATACTAGAAGGTCTCCAAAAAAAAGTTGGGTTTGGAAAGTTACCAGATTTAGCGAGAAAGCTGGCCACACTGCGACTAGGCCTCTTTAAGATGTGTGACAGGGATCTTTACCACAGACTGTGTATAAAGATGGATGACATGACAGCTCTCCAAAAGTGATGACCTGGTGACTGCAGTACAAGTTATAAACCCCACCTCCTCCATGCTAGTGGTAGGGACGTGGACCTGAACTAAAAATTAAAGATATATTAAAGAAATGAATGGCTGAAAAGCAGTCAGCAGCCAATGGAGGGGCCTAGCTATGCAAAAAATGGTTAAAATGGTTAACCTTAAGGGTGTGGCTCGATTCAATCTCGATTTCAGTGTATTTACCATTAATGTGGCTAGCATAGCATAGCATTAGATGGACGACATGACAGTTCACCCCCCCCCCCTCTCAAAAAATAGGCCAAAAGATCTGGATCGTTAGCTAGTTAGTGTTAGCTAGTCGTTAGCTAGTCATTATGATGCCGACGTGTGTCGCTGCAATCAAGAGCGGTAAATGTTTGCAGTGTTTTCGGGGTGGAATGGTTGCTATAGCAACAGGAAGTGTGCATGCTTCAGGTCCAGCCCACAGCACAGTACATCATTCTAAACCAAAAAACCAGCACAAATAAAAGTCTCTAAGCTAGCAACTAGCTAGGAAGTGAGAATAGCTTAAAAAAAAGAAAGACGTTAGCTTATTGTTGTGTGACTGTACAGTACATATCATCACAGACATCAAGTATATAAGGCTGGATGGAACACCATGTGTGATGACCACGTGAACCATGTGTTTAAGGTACATAGCACAGTAAGCTAACATGTAAATGACTTAAGAATCCAGTGGTACCGCCCCGCCCCTCGAGCCAGCCGGAGTGGCATAACCGATCACACCCTCGTAGGTCGATGCGGCGTCTCCTCGGAAAGCCGCCAACCTTATAAGCTGATAAAAAAAGGCGAATCCCGACACAGTGGGTCACTGCTTCATGTCCCACAGCCAGCTAGTTTAAGCACGCTAATATATATGTGTGTGTGTGTGGCGCATCACACGTGTGTTTCAATGTAGGAGTGCGTGTGCGAGAGTGAGGGTGTGAGCGGCGGGCCCGGGTGCTCGGACTCGGCGGTCGCGTCCGCCTCCTGATTGAACAGCTCCTGATAGGCTCTCTTCCACTCCTGGAACTCTGCCGACGACAGCTGGGGATTGGCTAGCAGCCTGTCAATCAGCGCTAGCTCCCCCTCCCTGTCCTGTTAGGGAGACACAGGAAGGGGTGGGGGGTCACTCACGCTACGTATTGATCACTGAGTCTAAGAGACGCAGACACATGGACAGCAGGACACACAGTTAAAGAGGACACACAAGAGAACTGTGTGTGTGTGTGTGTATGCGTTCCACGTACACATTGTGCGCGCGTGTAACTATGTGAACAGACCCTTTCAAAATAAAACACACCGAGGAAGAGGAAGAGGCCGGGCTTCGCTTTTTTTCCCTTTGTTACTGACATCAACATTAA
>NC_041040.1:19496246-19564488 GCF_900634625.1 Parambassis ranga
GACACACAGACTTGTCCATAACTGGTTCAGGGTGCAAAATTTAAATTACCTACACATTGTCAATTTTAATTTTAAGCGTGTTTCTTTGATTATTTTAACCTGATCATATATCCTTTGCAATGGAAATCAAATATATATATTCGATGCGTGAGTACTTTTACTTTTGATACTTTAAGTACATTTAAAAGTAAGCACTTCAGACTTACTTAAGTAGGATCGTTGATGTAGCACTTCTACTTTTACTTGAGAATATATTTTGCTGGGAAATTGTACTTTTACTTAAGTACCAAGCTTCAGTACTTCCTCCATCACTGGAATTTTGAGATCAAAGTCAGAATTCGGAGATCAAAGTCAGAATTTTGAGATTAAAGTCAGAATTCCAAGATCAAAGTCAGAATTCCGAGATCAAAGTCAGAATTCCGAGATCAAAGTCAGAATTTCTTCTGCTTCTTAGAAGAGGACAGGTCCTTAATTTATCATGAGAACAGCATTTATTAAGCATGACTCATAAATAATAGCAATTAATTAATGATATACTCTCGAATGACTAAGCTCATGCATAAGTTGGTTACTCATTGTTTATTCATACTTAATAAAACATGAATAGAGTCTTCTCTGATCATGTCTCACGTGGGTGAGAGCAGAGTGGATCTGTCTTAATCTCACTAAAAAATTGTGTGAGGCTGCAGAAGCAGCCACACAGGTCAAAGATACATGTCAAAGCCCTAGTGACCTAATGGATAAGGTACATGTGTTCTAAGCAGGAAGTGCGGGGTGGAAGTCTCATCAGAAATGGTATGTAGCAGAAAAAAACACTGCGATGAAAACATACGCTGTTGGCAGGGAGACCCCAATGGATTTCAAGTCCATCGCCTTAACCACTCGGCCACAACAACTTGCAAAACAAGTTCATTCTCATCAAGTCCAGCAGTACAATCCTCTGTCGGTCTCAGCATTCAGCTGTCTGTCTGCTTGTTGACGTGGCCCATGTTGTATAAAGATCTTGGATTAACTGTCACTTCTTCACCAACCACAACTGCTCATAAAGTCTGGACTGTCTACAACTGACTAAGACATAAGACTTTAGCAGGAGCAAATTTGGCACCGTCAACCAACCAACCAGTGCAGGATTAAAAACAATTTTTTGTTGTTTGTGAGGGGACGATTGCTTGGCTGGCGGGAGAATCTGTTCGAGGGGTTCCACACTGTGGTGGTACATCATGCTGTGACTCTCGCACCTTACTTTCTTTTGTAGGTGTTTCTGATCTGCTCGTTGTAGAGCACATTCCTAATAATGTACACAGCATAGAAGGGATGTTGAAGGGAAGCTTGTAGTCTAATGAGCATATGATCATGGACACAGCCCGGCTTGGATGTAATTCAACCTATGCCCATGGTTGGATGCGATGGGACTACGCGCTCAGCTGTGGCGAAATTTCTGTGATCGATGCCTGTCAAATAGAGGCCGTCTGGCCGGCACAGATTTACCTGCAAATAAAATGGAAACAACGGGGGGGTAAACGGAATGCCACACCAACTGGACAGGGGAGCCATGCTCATCCTGAGCACAGTTAGCAGACGAGAGAAAGCAGAAGAGGAAAAACCTTCTCCGATCAAATACTTCAGTCACCCCTCTGCCCTGCCCTGCACACTGCCTCCCAACAATGCCCACACTCTTCCTGCTCACCTACGCATCCTCCCACTAACACTACCATAACCTTGCGCACCACTCCGACCTGTTGACCCACTCTTAAGCACCCCTCTCAGGGCTAAACCAAAACAACTGCGCCGGGAAATCCTTGTGCCCCTGGTAAAGTAAATGCACCTGGGAGAGCCTATCCCAGGTGAGCCGAGCAGGGCAACTAAAGAGTATGCTAAACTCACACAGGGTCCCCTGCTGTTGTAGAGACTCTAAGCTAGCTGTAGTCTTGGTTTCTGTAGTGTAGTGGTTATCACGTTCGCCTAACACGCGAAAGGTCCCTGGTTCGAAACCGGGCAGAAACACAGTATGCTTTTGTTTAAACCCACCTGGACACCTGAGAACAGTTTGGAAAGGCTCTGAAATAGACAAAACCTGAAAAAAACTCAGCGTGGTACTTGGAATTGAATGTAAGTGGATGAACAGCATGGGGCGTCTTGAATTTGAATGGAATTGAAGGGTATGGAATGTCTCTAAACCCTCTATGTCCACACAGCTCTGTCTCTCAGGATGGTCATGTGACTTTCACCTCGGAACATGTTTGATGAAGATTCTCAGTCATCCAGGTCATACTCTTAGAGACGACTGAAGCAAGGCATCTGGACTTGTTTGTCAAAGTGATTATGCTTCTTAGAAGAGGACAGCATAAAACTTGACAGAAACAACAAGACATGCTCTCTAGCAGAGGACAGTTTCCATCCATCGACCTCTGGCCCAGCACGCTTCGGCTGCGCCACTCTGCTGGATTCCGTTGCTGCTGAGACTTCAACCCACACTTCCTGGGAGAGCCTTGTCATACTCATTAGAAACAGCTGAAGTTAATCAGTGCGATTGCTGCAAGGGCGGCACTGCAGGACAACGCAGGAACAGATAATGGATGGATGGATTGCTGCAAGGAGGACTGACACTCATTATTTACACCTTGAAAACAGTAATGATATGATGTTGGTGAAACTACACTCAACAAGACTGAAGCTGAGAAGTAATCAGTCAATCATACATAGTTAGAGGGCATGAATAAATAGATGAATGCACTTTATAATAACTACATTTTATTAAGCCTTAATTTACCATGAATAAGTACTTAATTCATCATGAGAAAAGCATTCATTTAGCATGACTAATAAATGATAGCAATTAATTAATGATGAAAACATTTTTGAGATCAAAGTCAGAATTCAGAGATCAAATTCAGAATTTTGAGATCAAACTGATTTTATGAATACAGTGCTGGACTGATGTGAGCTTAGACTCTGCATGTAGTTGGTGTCACACTGCGAGATTCTATTATGCGCCTCAGTCATGATGCCGATGCGCTGGCTCAGTTAGCTGACTAGTTAGCTACTGTCTGCTAACACAAATCCATCCATTAATCATAACATTAATCTAAAGCAGGAATACTTACACAGTAAAAATGCTGAGTGCCTATTTGTTTTATACCAGCCTCTCTGTTCATTTGATGCCTACAGCCTGCCTCATGACACACAGACTTGTCCATAACTGGTTCAGGGTGCAAAATTTAAATTACCTACACATTGTCAATTTTAATTTTAAGCGTGTTTCTTTGATTATTTTAACCTGATCATATATCCTTTGCAATGGAAATCAAATATATATATTCGATGCGTGAGTACTTTTACTTTTGATACTTTAAGTACATTTAAAAGTAAGCACTTCAGACTTACTTAAGTAGGATCGTTGATGTAGCACTTCTACTTTTACTTGAGAATATATTTTGCTGGGAAATTGTACTTTTACCTAAGTACCAAGCTTCAGTACTTCCTCCATCACTGGAATTTTGAGATCAAAGTCAGAATTCGGAGATCAAAGTCAGAATTTTGAGATTAAAGTCAGAATTCCAAGATCAAAGTCAGAATTCCGAGATCAAAGTCAGAATTCCGAGATCAAAGTCAGAATTTCTTCTGCTTCTTAGAAGAGGACAGGTCCTTAATTTATCATGAGAACAGCATTTATTAAGCATGACTCATAAATAATAGCAATTAATTAATGATATACTCTCGAATGACTAAGCTCATGCATAAGTTGGTTACTCATTGTTTATTCATACTTAATAAAACATGAATAGAGTCTTCTCTGATCATGTCTCATGTGGGTGAGAGCAGAGTGGATCTGTCTTAATCTCACTAAAAAATTGTGTGAGGCTGCAGAAGCAGCCACACAGGTCAAAGATACATGTCAAAGCCCTAGTGACCTAATGGATAAGGTACATGTGTTCTAAGCAGGTAGTGCGGGGTGGAAGTCTCATCAGAAATGGTATGTAGCAGAAAAAAACACTGCGATGAAAACATACGCTGTTGGCAGGGAGACCCCAATGGATTTCAAGTCCATCGCCTTAACCACTCGGCCACAACAACTTGCAAAACAAGTTCATTCTCATCAAGTCCAGCAGTACAATCCTCTGTCGGTCTCAGCATTCAGCTGTCTGTCTGCTTGTTGACGTGGCCCATGTTGTATAAAGATCTTGGATTAACTGTCACTTCTTCACCAACCACAACTGCTCATAAAAGTCTGGACTGTCTACAACTGACTAAGACATAAGACTTTAGCAGGAGCAAATTTGGCACCGTCAACCAACCAACCAGTGCAGGATTAAAAACAATTTTTTGTTGTTTGTGAGGGGACGATTGCTTGGCTGGCGGGAGAATCTGTTCGGGGGTTCACACTGTGTGTACTCATGCTGTGACTCTCGCACTTACTTTCTTTTGTAGTGTTTCTGATCTGCTCGTTGTAGAGCACATTCCTAATAATGTACACAGCATAGAATGGACGGTGAAGGGAAGGCTTGTAGTCTCAAATGAGCATATGATCATGAACACAGCCCGGCTTGGATGTAATTCAACCTATGCCATGGTTGGGATGCGATGGGACTACGCGCTCAGCTGTGGCGAAATTTCTGTGATAGCTGCCTGTCAAATGGAGGCGCTGGCCGGCACAGATTACCTGCAAATAAAATGGAAACAAGTAAAGGAATGCCAACACCAAACTGGACAGGGGAGCCATGCTCATCCTGAGCACAGTTAGCAGACGAGAAAAAGAGGAAAACCTTCTCCGATCAAAATACCTTCAGTCACCCCTCTGCCCTGCCCTGCACACTGCCTCCCAACAATGCCCACACTCTCCTGCTCACCTACGCATCCTCCCACTAACACTACCATAACCTTGCGCACCACTCCGACCTGTTGACCCACTCTTAAGCACCCCTCTCAGGGCTAAACCAAACAACTGCGCCGGGGAAATCCTTGTGCCCCTGGTAACTTAAATGCACCTGGGAGAGCCTATCCCAGGTGAGCCGAGCAGGGCAACTAAAGAGATGCTAAACTCACACAGGTTACCCTGCTGTTGTAGAGACTCTAAGCTAGCTGTAGTCTTGGTTTCTGTAGTGTAGTGGTTATCACGTTCGCCTAACACGCGAAAGGTCCCTGGTTCGAAACCGGGCAGAAACACAGTAAGCTTTTGTTTAAACCCACCTGGACACCTGAGAACAGTTTGGAAAGGCTCTGAAATAGACAAACACTGAAAAAAAACTCAGCGTGGTACTTGGAATTGAATGTAAGTGGATGGAACAGCATGGGGCGTCTTGAATTTGAATGGAATTGAAGGGTATGGAATGCCTCTAAACCCTCTATGTCCACACAGCTCTGTCTCTCAGGATGGTCATGTGACTTTCACCTCGGAACATGTTTGATGAAGATTCTCAGTCATCCAGGTCATACTCTTAGAGACGACTGAAGCAAGGCATCTGGACTTGTTTGTCAAAGTGATTATGCTTCTTAGAAGAGGACAGCATAAAACTTGACAGAAACAACAAGACATGCTCTCTAGCAGAGGACAGTTTCCATCCATCGACCTCTGGCCCAGCACGCTTCGGCTGCGCCACTCTGCTGGATTCCGTTGCTGCTGAGACTTCAACCCACACTTCCTGGGAGAGCCTTGTCATACTCATTAGAAACAGCTGAAGTTAATCAGTGCGATTGCTGCAAGGGCGGCACTGCAGGACAACGCAGGAACAGATAATGGATGGATGGATTGCTGCAAGGAGGACTGACACTCATTATTTACACCTTGAAAACAGTAATGATATGATGTTGGTGAAACTACACTCAACAAGACTGAAGCTGAGAAGTAATCAGTCAATCATACATAGAGGGCATGAATAAATAGATGAATGCACTTTATAATAACTACATTTTATTAAGCCTTAATTTACCATGAATAAGTACTTAATTCATCATGAGAAAAGCATTCATTTAGCATGACTAATAAATAATAGCAATTAATTAATGATGAAAATCACGATTCTGAGATGAAAGTAACATTTTTGAGATCAAAGTCAGAATTCAGAGATCAAATTCAGAATTTTGAGATCAAACTGATTTTATGAATACAGTGCTGGACTGATGTGAGCTTAGACTCTGCATGTAGTTGGTGTCACACTGCGAGATTCTATTGTGCGCCTCAGTCATGATGCCGATGCGCTGGCTCAGTTAGCTGACTAGTTAGCTACTGTCTGCTAACACAAATCCATCCATTAATCATAACATTAATCTAAAGCAGGAATACTTACACAGTAAAAATGCTGAGTGCCTATTTGTTTTATACCAGCCTCTCTGTTCATTTGATGCCTACAGCCTGCCTCATGACACACAGACTTGTCCATAACTGGTTCAGGGTGCAAAATTTAAATTACCTACACATTGTCAATTTTAATTTTAAGCGTGTTTCTTTGATTATTTTAACCTGATCATATATCCTTTGCAATGGAAATCAAATATATATATTCGATGCGTGAGTACTTTTACTTTTGATACTTTAAGTACATTTAAAAGTAAGCACTTCAGACTTACTTAAGTAGGATCGTTGATGTAGCACTTCTACTTTTACTTGAGAATATATTTTGCTGGGAAATTGTACTTTTACTTAAGTACCAAGCTTCAGTACTTCCTCCATCACTGGAATTTTGAGATCAAAGTCAGAATTCGGAGATCAAAGTCAGAATTTTGAGATTAAAGTCAGAATTCCAAGATCAAAGTCAGAATTCCAAGATCAAAGTCAGAATTCCGAGATCAAAGTCAGAATTTCTTCTGCTTCTTAGAAGAGGACAGGTCCTTAATTTATCATGAGAACAGCATTTATTAAGCATGACTCATAAATAATAGCAATTAATTAATGATATACTCTCGAATGACTAAGCTCATGCATAAGTTGGTTACTCATTGTTTATTCATACTTAATAAAACATGAATAGAGTCTTCTCTGATCATGTCTCACGTGGGTGAGAGCAGAGTGGATCTGTCTTAATCTCACTAAAAAATTGTGTGAGGCTGCAGAAGCAGCCACACAGGTCAAAGATACATGTCAAAGCCCTAGTGACCTAATGGATAAGGTACATGTGTTCTAAGCAGGAAGTGCGGGGTGGAAGTCTCATCAGAAATGGTATGTAGCAGAAAAAAACACTGCGATGAAACCATACGCTGTTGGCAGGGAGACCCCAATGGATTTCAAGTCCATCGCCTTAACCACTCGGCCACAACAACTTGCAAAACAAGTTCATTCTCATCAAGTCCAGCAGTACAATCCTCTGTCGGTCTCAGCATTCAGCTGTCTGTCTGCTTGTTGACGTGGCCCATGTTGTATAAAGATCTTGGATTAACTGTCACTTCTTCACCAACCACAACTGCTCATAAAAGTCTGGACTGTCTACAACTGACTAAGACATAAGACTTTAGCAGGAGCAAATTTGGCACCGTCAACCAACCAACCAGTGCAGGATTAAAAACAATTTTTTGTTGTTTGTGAGGGGACGATTGCTTGGCTGGCGGGAGAATCTGTTCGGGGGTTCACACTGTGTGTACTCATGCTGTGACTCTCGCACTTACTTTCTTTTGTAGTGTTTCTGATCTGCTCGTTGTAGAGCACATTCCTAATAATGTACACAGCATAGAATGGATGGTGAAGGGAAGGCTTGTAGTCTCAAATGAGCATATGATCATGAACACAGCCCGGCTTGGATGTAATTCAACCTATGCCATGGTTGGGATGCGATGGGACTACGCGCTCAGCTGTGGCGAAATTTCTGTGATAGCTGCCTGTCAAATGGAGGCGCTGGCCGGCACAGATTTACCTGCAAATAAAATGGAAACAAGTAAAGGAATGCCAACACCAAACTGGACAGGGGAGCCATGCTCATCCTGAGCACAGTTAGCAGACGAGAGAAAGAGGAAAAACCTTCTCCGATCAAAATACCTTCAGTCACCCCTCTGCCCTGCCCTGCACACTGCCTCCCAACAATGCCCACACTCTCCTGCTCACCTACGCATCCTCCCACTAACACTACCATAACCTTGCGCACCACTCCGACCTGTTGACCCACTCTTAAGCACCCCTCTCAGGGCTAAACCAAACAACTGCGCCGGGGAAATCCTTGTGCCCCTGGTAACGTAAATGCACCTGGGAGAGCCTATCCCAGGTGAGCCGAGCAGGGCAACTAAAGAGATGCTAAACTCACACAGGTTACCCTGCTGTTGTAGAGACTCTAAGCTAGCTGTAGTCTTGGTTTCTGTAGTGTAGTGGTTATCACGTTCGCCTAACACGCGAAAGGTCCCTGGTTCGAAACCGGGCAGAAACACAGTATGCTTTTGTTTAAACCCACCTGGACACCTGAGAACAGTTTGGAAAGGCTCTGAAATAGACAAACACTGAAAAAAAACTCAGCGTGGTACTTGGAATTGAATGTAAGTGGATGGAACAGCATGGGGCGTCTTGAATTTGAATGGAATTGAAGGGTATGGAATGTCTCTAAACCCTCTATGTCCACACAGCTCTGTCTCTCAGGATGGTCATGTGACTTTCACCTCGGAACATGTTTGATGAAGATTCTCAGTCATCCAGGTCATACTCTTAGAGACGACTGAAGCAAGGCATCTGGACTTGTTTGTCAAAGTGATTATGCTTCTTAGAAGAGGACAGCATAAAACTTGACAGAAACAACAAGACATGCTCTCTAGCAGAGGACAGTTTCCATCCATCGACCTCTGGCCCAGCACGCTTCGGCTGCGCCACTCTGCTGGATTCCGTTGCTGCTGAGACTTCAACCCACACTTCCTGGGAGAGCCTTGTCATACTCATTAGAAACAGCTGAAGTTAATCAGTGCGATTGCTGCAAGGGCGGCACTGCAGGACAACGCAGGAACAGATAATGGATGGATGGATTGCTGCAAGGAGGACTGACACTCATTATTTACACCTTGAAAACAGTAATGATATGATGTTGGTGAAACTACACTCAACAAGACTGAAGCTGAGAAGTAATCAGTCAATCATACATAGTTAGAGGGCATGAATAAATAGATGAATGCACTTTATAATAACTACATTTTATTAAGCCTTAATTTACCATGAATAAGTACTTAATTCATCATGAGAAAAGCATTCATTTAGCATGACTAATAAATGATAGCAATTGATTAATGATGAAAACATTTTTGAGATCAAAGTCAGAATTCAGAGATCAAATTCAGAATTTTGAGATCAAACTGATTTTATGAATACAGTGCTGGACTGATGTGAGCTTAGACTCTGCATGTAGTTGGTGTCACACTGCGAGATTCTATTATGCGCCTCAGTCATGATGCCGATGCGCTGGCTCAGTTAGCTGACTAGTTAGCTACTGTCTGCTAACACAAATCCATCCATTAATCATAACATTAATCTAAAGCAGGAATACTTACACAGTAAAAATGCTGAGTGCCTATTTGTTTTATACCAGCCTCTCTGTTCATTTGATGCCTACAGCCTGCCTCATGACACACAGACTTGTCCATAACTGGTTCAGGGTGCAAAATTTAAATTACCTACACATTGTCAATTTTAATTTTAAGCGTGTTTCTTTGATTATTTTAACCTGATCATATATCCTTTGCAATGGAAATCAAATATATATATTCGATGCGTGAGTACTTTTACTTTTGATACTTTAAGTACATTTAAAAGTAAGCACTTCAGACTTACTTAAGTAGGATCGTTGATGTAGCACTTCTACTTTTACTTGAGAATATATTTTGCTGGGAAATTGTACTTTTACCTAAGTACCAAGCTTCAGTACTTCCTCCATCACTGGAATTTTGAGATCAAAGTCAGAATTCGGAGATCAAAGTCAGAATTTTGAGATTAAAGTCAGAATTCCAAGATCAAAGTCAGAATTCCGAGATCAAAGTCAGAATTCCGAGATCAAAGTCAGAATTTCTTCTGCTTCTTAGAAGAGGACAGGTCCTTAATTTATCATGAGAACAGCATTTATTAAGCATGACTCATAAATAATAGCAATTAATTAATGATATACTCTCGAATGACTAAGCTCATGCATAAGTTGGTTACTCATTGTTTATTCATACTTAATAAAACATGAATAGAGTCTTCTCTGATCATGTCTCATGTGGGTGAGAGCAGAGTGGATCTGTCTTAATCTCACTAAAAAATTGTGTGAGGCTGCAGAAGCAGCCACACAGGTCAAAGATACATGTCAAAGCCCTAGTGACCTAATGGATAAGGTACATGTGTTCTAAGCAGGTAGTGCGGGGTGGAAGTCTCATCAGAAATGGTATGTAGCAGAAAAAAACACTGCGATGAAAACATACGCTGTTGGCAGGGAGACCCCAATGGATTTCAAGTCCATCGCCTTAACCACTCGGCCACAACAACTTGCAAAACAAGTTCATTCTCATCAAGTCCAGCAGTACAATCCTCTGTCGGTCTCAGCATTCAGCTGTCTGTCTGCTTGTTGACGTGGCCCATGTTGTATAAAGATCTTGGATTAACTGTCACTTCTTCACCAACCACAACTGCTCATAAAAGTCTGGACTGTCTACAACTGACTAAGACATAAGACTTTAGCAGGAGCAAATTTGGCACCGTCAACCAACCAACCAGTGCAGGATTAAAAACAATTTTTTGTTGTTTGTGAGGGGACGATTGCTTGGCTGGCGGGAGAATCTGTTCGGGGGTTCACACTGTGTGTACTCATGCTGTGACTCTCGCACTTACTTTCTTTTGTAGTGTTTCTGATCTGCTCGTTGTAGAGCACATTCCTAATAATGTACACAGCATAGAATGGACGGTGAAGGGAAGGCTTGTAGTCTCAAATGAGCATATGATCATGAACACAGCCCGGCTTGGATGTAATTCAACCTATGCCATGGTTGGGATGCGATGGGACTACGCGCTCAGCTGTGGCGAAATTTCTGTGATAGCTGCCTGTCAAATGGAGGCGCTGGCCGGCACAGATTTACCTGCAAATAAAATGGAAACAAGTAAAGGAATGCCAACACCAAACTGGACAGGGGAGCCATGCTCATCCTGAGCACAGTTAGCAGACGAGAAAAAGAGGAAAAACCTTCTCCGATCAAAATACCTTCAGTCACCCCTCTGCCCTGCCCTGCACACTGCCTCCCAACAATGCCCACACTCTCCTGCTCACCTACGCATCCTCCCACTAACACTACCATAACCTTGCGCACCACTCCGACCTGTTGACCCACTCTTAAGCACCCCTCTCAGGGCTAAACCAAACAACTGCGCCGGGGAAATCCTTGTGCCCCTGGTAACTTAAATGCACCTGGGAGAGCCTATCCCAGGTGAGCCGAGCAGGGCAACTAAAGAGATGCTAAACTCACACAGGTTACCCTGCTGTTGTAGAGACTCTAAGCTAGCTGTAGTCTTGGTTTCTGTAGTGTAGTGGTTATCACGTTCGCCTAACACGCGAAAGGTCCCTGGTTCGAAACCGGGCAGAAACACAGTAAGCTTTTGTTTAAACCCACCTGGACACCTGAGAACAGTTTGGAAAGGCTCTGAAATAGACAAACACTGAAAAAAAACTCAGCGTGGTACTTGGAATTGAATGTAAGTGGATGGAACAGCATGGGGCGTCTTGAATTTGAATGGAATTGAAGGGTATGGAATGCCTCTAAACCCTCTATGTCCACACAGCTCTGTCTCTCAGGATGGTCATGTGACTTTCACCTCGGAACATGTTTGATGAAGATTCTCAGTCATCCAGGTCATACTCTTAGAGACGACTGAAGCAAGGCATCTGGACTTGTTTGTCAAAGTGATTATGCTTCTTAGAAGAGGACAGCATAAAACTTGACAGAAACAACAAGACATGCTCTCTAGCAGAGGACAGTTTCCATCCATCGACCTCTGGCCCAGCACGCTTCGGCTGCGCCACTCTGCTGGATTCCGTTGCTGCTGAGACTTCAACCCACACTTCCTGGGAGAGCCTTGTCATACTCATTAGAAACAGCTGAAGTTAATCAGTGCGATTGCTGCAAGGGCGGCACTGCAGGACAACGCAGGAACAGATAATGGATGGATGGATTGCTGCAAGGAGGACTGACACTCATTATTTACACCTTGAAAACAGTAATGATATGATGTTGGTGAAACTACACTCAACAAGACTGAAGCTGAGAAGTAATCAGTCAATCATACATAGTTAGAGGGCATGAATAAATAGATGAATGCACTTTATAATAACTACATTTTATTAAGCCTTAATTTACCATGAATAAGTACTTAATTCATCATGAGAAAAGCATTCATTTAGCATGACTAATAAATGATAGCAATTGATTAATGATGAAAACATTTTTGAGATCAAAGTCAGAATTCAGAGATCAAATTCAGAATTTTGAGATCAAACTGATTTTATGAATACAGTGCTGGACTGATGTGAGCTTAGACTCTGCATGTAGTTGGTGTCACACTGCGAGATTCTATTATGCGCCTCAGTCATGATGCCGATGCGCTGGCTCAGTTAGCTGACTAGTTAGCTACTGTCTGCTAACACAAATCCATCCATTAATCATAACATTAATCTAAAGCAGGAATACTTACACAGTAAAAATGCTGAGTGCCTATTTGTTTTATACCAGCCTCTCTGTTCATTTGATGCCTACAGCCTGCCTCATGACACACAGACTTGTCCATAACTGGTTCAGGGTGCAAAATTTAAATTACCTACACATTGTCAATTTTAATTTTAAGCGTGTTTCTTTGATTATTTTAACCTGATCATATATCCTTTGCAATGGAAATCAAATATATATATTCGATGCGTGAGTACTTTTACTTTTGATACTTTAAGTACATTTAAAAGTAAGCACTTCAGACTTACTTAAGTAGGATCGTTGATGTAGCACTTCTACTTTTACTTGAGAATATATTTTGCTGGGAAATTGTACTTTTACCTAAGTACCAAGCTTCAGTACTTCCTCCATCACTGGAATTTTGAGATCAAAGTCAGAATTCGGAGATCAAAGTCAGAATTTTGAGATTAAAGTCAGAATTCCAAGATCAAAGTCAGAATTCCGAGATCAAAGTCAGAATTCCGAGATCAAAGTCAGAATTTCTTCTGCTTCTTAGAAGAGGACAGGTCCTTAATTTATCATGAGAACAGCATTTATTAAGCATGACTCATAAATAATAGCAATTAATTAATGATATACTCTCGAATGACTAAGCTCATGCATAAGTTGGTTACTCATTGTTTATTCATACTTAATAAAACATGAATAGAGTCTTCTCTGATCATGTCTCATGTGGGTGAGAGCAGAGTGGATCTGTCTTAATCTCACTAAAAAATTGTGTGAGGCTGCAGAAGCAGCCACACAGGTCAAAGATACATGTCAAAGCCCTAGTGACCTAATGGATAAGGTACATGTGTTCTAAGCAGGTAGTGCGGGGTGGAAGTCTCATCAGAAATGGTATGTAGCAGAAAAAAACACTGCGATGAAAACATACGCTGTTGGCAGGGAGACCCCAATGGATTTCAAGTCCATCGCCTTAACCACTCGGCCACAACAACTTGCAAAACAAGTTCATTCTCATCAAGTCCAGCAGTACAATCCTCTGTCGGTCTCAGCATTCAGCTGTCTGTCTGCTTGTTGACGTGGCCCATGTTGTATAAAGATCTTGGATTAACTGTCACTTCTTCACCAACCACAACTGCTCATAAAAGTCTGGACTGTCTACAACTGACTAAGACATAAGACTTTAGCAGGAGCAAATTTGGCACCGTCAACCAACCAACCAGTGCAGGATTAAAAACAATTTTTTGTTGTTTGTGAGGGGACGATTGCTTGGCTGGCGGGAGAATCTGTTCGGGGGTTCACACTGTGTGTACTCATGCTGTGACTCTCGCACTTACTTTCTTTTGTAGTGTTTCTGATCTGCTCGTTGTAGAGCACATTCCTAATAATGTACACAGCATAGAATGGACGGTGAAGGGAAGGCTTGTAGTCTCAAATGAGCATATGATCATGAACACAGCCCGGCTTGGATGTAATTCAACCTATGCCATGGTTGGGATGCGATGGGACTACGCGCTCAGCTGTGGCGAAATTTCTGTGATAGCTGCCTGTCAAATGGAGGCGCTGGCCGGCACAGATTTACCTGCAAATAAAATGGAAACAAGTAAAGGAATGCCAACACCAAACTGGACAGGGGAGCCATGCTCATCCTGAGCACAGTTAGCAGACGAGAAAAAGAGGAAAAACCTTCTCCGATCAAAATACCTTCAGTCACCCCTCTGCCCTGCCCTGCACACTGCCTCCCAACAATGCCCACACTCTCCTGCTCACCTACGCATCCTCCCACTAACACTACCATAACCTTGCGCACCACTCCGACCTGTTGACCCACTCTTAAGCACCCCTCTCAGGGCTAAACCAAACAACTGCGCCGGGGAAATCCTTGTGCCCCTGGTAACTTAAATGCACCTGGGAGAGCCTATCCCAGGTGAGCCGAGCAGGGCAACTAAAGAGATGCTAAACTCACACAGGTTACCCTGCTGTTGTAGAGACTCTAAGCTAGCTGTAGTCTTGGTTTCTGTAGTGTAGTGGTTATCACGTTCGCCTAACACGCGAAAGGTCCCTGGTTCGAAACCGGGCAGAAACACAGTAAGCTTTTGTTTAAACCCACCTGGACACCTGAGAACAGTTTGGAAAGGCTCTGAAATAGACAAACACTGAAAAAAAACTCAGCGTGGTACTTGGAATTGAATGTAAGTGGATGGAACAGCATGGGGCGTCTTGAATTTGAATGGAATTGAAGGGTATGGAATGCCTCTAAACCCTCTATGTCCACACAGCTCTGTCTCTCAGGATGGTCATGTGACTTTCACCTCGGAACATGTTTGATGAAGATTCTCAGTCATCCAGGTCATACTCTTAGAGACGACTGAAGCAAGGCATCTGGACTTGTTTGTCAAAGTGATTATGCTTCTTAGAAGAGGACAGCATAAAACTTGACAGAAACAACAAGACATGCTCTCTAGCAGAGGACAGTTTCCATCCATCGACCTCTGGCCCAGCACGCTTCGGCTGCGCCACTCTGCTGGATTCCGTTGCTGCTGAGACTTCAACCCACACTTCCTGGGAGAGCCTTGTCATACTCATTAGAAACAGCTGAAGTTAATCAGTGCGATTGCTGCAAGGGCGGCACTGCAGGACAACGCAGGAACAGATAATGGATGGATGGATTGCTGCAAGGAGGACTGACACTCATTATTTACACCTTGAAAACAGTAATGATATGATGTTGGTGAAACTACACTCAACAAGACTGAAGCTGAGAAGTAATCAGTCAATCATACATAGAGGGCATGAATAAATAGATGAATGCACTTTATAATAACTACATTTTATTAAGCCTTAATTTACCATGAATAAGTACTTAATTCATCATGAGAAAAGCATTCATTTAGCATGACTAATAAATAATAGCAATTAATTAATGATGAAAATCACGATTCTGAGATGAAAGTAACATTTTTGAGATCAAAGTCAGAATTCAGAGATCAAATTCAGAATTTTGAGATCAAACTGATTTTATGAATACAGTGCTGGACTGATGTGAGCTTAGACTCTGCATGTAGTTGGTGTCACACTGCGAGATTCTATTGTGCGCCTCAGTCATGATGCCGATGCGCTGGCTCAGTTAGCTGACTAGTTAGCTACTGTCTGCTAACACAAATCCATCCATTAATCATAACATTAATCTAAAGCAGGAATACTTACACAGTAAAAATGCTGAGTGCCTATTTGTTTTATACCAGCCTCTCTGTTCATTTGATGCCTACAGCCTGCCTCATGACACACAGACTTGTCCATAACTGGTTCAGGGTGCAAAATTTAAATTACCTACACATTGTCAATTTTAATTTTAAGCGTGTTTCTTTGATTATTTTAACCTGATCATATATCCTTTGCAATGGAAATCAAATATATATATTCGATGCGTGAGTACTTTTACTTTTGATACTTTAAGTACATTTAAAAGTAAGCACTTCAGACTTACTTAAGTAGGATCGTTGATGTAGCACTTCTACTTTTACTTGAGAATATATTTTGCTGGGAAATTGTACTTTTACTTAAGTACCAAGCTTCAGTACTTCCTCCATCACTGGAATTTTGAGATCAAAGTCAGAATTCGGAAATCAAAGTCAGAATTTTGAGATTAAAGTCAGAATTCCAAGATCAAAGTCAGAATTCCGAGATCAAAGTCAGAATTCCGAGATCAAAGTCAGAATTTCTTCTGCTTCTTAGAAGAGGACAGGTCCTTAATTTATCATGAGAACAGCATTTATTAAGCATGACTCATAAATAATAGCAATTAATTAATGATATACTCTCGAATGACTAAGCTCATGCATAAGTTGGTTACTCATTGTTTATTCATACTTAATAAAACATGAATAGAGTCTTCTCTGATCATGTCTCATGTGGGTGAGAGCAGAGTGGATCTGTCTTAATCTCACTAAAAAATTGTGTGAGGCTGCAGAAGCAGCCACACAGGTCAAAGATACATGTCAAAGCCCTAGTGACCTAATGGATAAGGTACATGTGTTCTAAGCAGGTAGTGCGGGGTGGAAGTCTCATCAGAAATGGTATGTAGCAGAAAAAAACACTGCGATGAAAACATCCGCTGTTGGCAGGGAGACCCCAATGGATTTCAAGTCCATCGCCTTAACCACTCGGCCACAACAACTTGCAAAACAAGTTCATTCTCATCAAGTCCAGCAGTACAATCCTCTGTCGGTCTCAGCATTCAGCTGTCTGTCTGCTTGCTGACGTGGCCCATGTTGTATAAAGATCTTGGATTAACTGTCACTTCTTCACCAACCACAACTGCTCATAAAAGTCTGGACTGTCTACAACTGACTAAGACATAAGACTTTAGCAGGAGCAAATTTGGCACCGTCAACCAACCAACCAGTGCAGGATTAAAAACAATTTTTTGTTGTTTGTGAGGGGACGATTGCTTGGCTGGCGGGAGAATCTGTTCGGGGGTTCACACTGTGTGTACTCATGCTGTGACTCTCGCACTTACTTTCTTTTGTAGTGTTTCTGATCTGCTCGTTGTAGAGCACATTCCTAATAATGTACACAGCATAGAATGGACGGTGAAGGGAAGGCTTGTAGTCTCAAATGAGCATATGATCATGAACACAGCCCGGCTTGGATGTAATTCAACCTATGCCATGGTTGGGATGCGATGGGACTACGCGCTCAGCTGTGGCGAAATTTCTGTGATAGCTGCCTGTCAAATGGAGGCGCTGGCCGGCACAGATTTACCTGCAAATAAAATGGAAACAAGTAAAGGAATGCCAACACCAAACTGGACAGGGGAGCCATGCTCATCCTGAGCACAGTTAGCAGACGAGAAAAAGAGGAAAAACCTTCTCCGATCAAAATACCTTCAGTCACCCCTTTGCCCTGCCCTGCACACTGCCTCCCAACAATGCCCACACTCTCCTGCTCACCTACGCATCCTCCCACTAACACTACCATAACCTTGCGCACCACTCCGACCTGTTGACCCACTCTTAAGCACCCCTCTCAGGGCTAAACCAAACAACTGCGCCGGGGAAATCCTTGTGCCCCTGGTAACGTAAATGCACCTGGGAGAGCCTATCCCAGGTGAGCCGAGCAGGGCAACTAAAGAGATGCTAAACTCACACAGGTTACCCTGCTGTTGTAGAGACTCTAAGCTAGCTGTAGTCTTGGTTTCTGTAGTGTAGTGGTTATCACGTTCGCCTAACATGCGAAAGGTCCCTGGTTCGAAACCGGGCAGAAACACAGTATGCTTTTGTTTAAACCCACCTGGACACCTGAGAACAGTTTGGAAAGGCTCTGAAATAGACAAACACTGAAAAAAAACTCAGCGTGGTACTTGGAATTGAATGTAAGTGGATGGAACAGCATGGGGCGTCTTGAATTTGAATGGAATTGAAGGGTATGGAATGTCTCTAAACCCTCTATGTCCACACAGCTCTGTCTCTCAGGATGGTCATGTGACTTTCACCTCGAACATGTTTGATGAAGATTCTCAGTCATCCAGGTCATACTCTTAGAGACGACTGAAGCAAGGCATCTGGACTTGTTTGTCAAAGTGATTATGCTTCTTAGAAGAGGACAGCATAAAACTTGACAGAAACAACAAGACATGCTCTCTAGCAGAGGACAGTTTCCATCCATCGACCTCTGGCCCAGCACGCTTCGGCTGCGCCACTCTGCTGGATTCCGTTGCTGCTGAGACTTCAACCCACACTTCCTGGGAGAGCCTTGTCATACTCATTAGAAACAGCTGAAGTTAATCAGTGCGATTGCTGCAAGGGCGGCACTGCAGGACAACGCAGGAACAGATAATGGATGGATGGATTGCTGCAAGGAGGACTGACACTCATTATTTACACCTTGAAAACAGTAATGATATGATGTTGGTGAAACTACACTCAACAAGACTGAAGCTGAGAAGTAATCAGTCAATCATACATAGTTAGAGGGCATGAATAAATAGATGAATGCACTTTATAATAACTACATTTTATTAAGCCTTAATTTACCATGAATAAGTACTTAATTCATCATGAGAAAAGCATTCATTTAGCATGACTAATAAATAATAGCAATTAATTAATGATGAAAATCACGATTCTGAGATGAAAGTAACATTTTTGAGATCAAAGTCAGAATTCAGAGATCAAATTCAGAATTTTGAGATCAAACTGATTTTATGAATACAGTGCTGGACTGATGTGAGCTTAGACTCTGCATGTAGTTGGTGTCACACTGCGAGATTCTATTATGCGCCTCAGTCATGATGCCGATGCGCTGGCTCAGTTAGCTGACTAGTTAGCTACTGTCTGCTAACACAAATCCATCCATTAATCATAACATTAATCTAAAGCAGGAATACTTACACAGTAAAAATGCTGAGTGCCTATTTGTTTTATACCAGCCTCTCTGTTCATTTGATGCCTACAGCCTGCCTCATGACACACAGACTTGTCCATAACTGGTTCAGGGTGCAAAATTTAAATTACCTACACATTGTCAATTTTAATTTTAAGCGTGTTTCTTTGATTATTTTAACCTGATCATATATCCTTTGCAATGGAAGTCAAATATATATATTCGATGCGTGAGTACTTTTACTTTTGATACTTTAAGTACATTTAAAAGTAAGCACTTCAGACTTACTTAAGTAGGATCGTTGATGTAGCACTTCTACTTTTACTTGAGAATATATTTTGCTGGGAAATTGTACTTTTACTTAAGTACCAAGCTTCAGTACTTCCTCCATCACTGGAATTTTGAGATCAAAGTCAGAATTCGGAGATCAAAGTCAGAATTTTGAGATCAAAGTCAGAATTCCGAGATCAAAGTCAGAATTTCTTCTGCTTCTTAGAAGAGGACAGGTCCTTAATTTATCATGAGAACAGCATTTATTAAGCATGACTCATAAATAATAGCAATTAATTAATGATATACTCTCGAATGACTAAGCTCATGCATAAGTTGGTTACTCATTGTTTATTCATACTTAATAAAACATGAATAGAGTCTTCTCTGATCATGTCTCACGTGGTTGAGAGCAGAGTGGATCTGTCTTAATCTCACTAAAAAATTGTGTGAGGCTGCAGAAGCAGCCACACAGGTCAAAGATACATTTCAAAGCCCTAGTGACCTAATGGATAAGGTACATGTGTTCTAAGCAGGAAGTGCGGGGTGGAAGTCTCATCAGAAATGGTATGTAGCAGAAAAAAACACTGCGATGAAAACATCCGCTGTTGGCAGGGAGACCCCAATGGATTTCAAGTCCATCGCCTTAACCACTCGGCCACAACAACTTGCAAAACAAGTTCATTCTCATCAAGTCCAGCAGTACAATCCTCTGTCGGTCTCAGCATTCAGCTGTCTGTCTGCTTGTTGACGTGGCCCATGTTGTATAAAGATCTTGGATTAACTGTCACTTCTTCACCAACCACAACTGCTCATAAAAGTCTGGACTGTCTACAACTGACTAAGACATAAGACTTTAGCAGGAGCAAATTTGGCACCGTCAACCAACCAACCAGTGCAGGATTAAAAACAATTTTTTGTTGTTTGTGAGGGGACGATTGCTTGGCTGGCGGGAGAATCTGTTCGGGGGTTCACACTGTGTGTACTCATGCTGTGACTCTCGCACTTACTTTCTTTTGTAGTGTTTCTGATCTGCTCGTTGTAGAGCACATTCCTAATAATGTACACAGCATAGAATGGACGGTGAAGGGAAGGCTTGTAGTCTCAAATGAGCATATGATCATGAACACAGCCCGGCTTGGATGTAATTCAACCTATGCCATGGTTGGCGCTGGCCGGCACAGATTTACCTGCAAATAAAATGGAAACAAGTAAAGGAATGCCAACACCAAACTGGACAGGGGAGCCATGCTCATCCTGAGCACAGTTAGCAGACGAGAGAAAGAGGAAAAACCTTCTCCGATCAAAATACCTTCAGTCACCCCTCTGCCCTGCCCTGCACACTGCCTCCCAACAATGCCCACACTCTCCTGCTCACCTACGCATCCTCCCACTAACACTACCATAACCTTGCGCACCACTCCGACCTGTTGACCCACTCTTAAGCACCCCTCTCAGGGCTAAACCAAACAACTGCGCCGGGGAAATCCTTGTGCCCCTGGTAACGTAAATGCACCTGGGAGAGCCTATCCCAGGTGAGCCGAGCAGGGCAACTAAAGAGATGCTAAACTCACACAGGTTACCCTGCTGTTGTAGAGACTCTAAGCTAGCTGTAGGCTTGGTTTCTGTAGTGTAGTGGTTATCACGTTCGCCTAACATGCGAAAGGTCCCTGGTTCGAAACCGGGCAGAAACACAGTATGCTTTTGTTTAAACCCACCTGGACACCTGAGAACAGTTTGGAAAGGCTCTGAAATAGACAAACGCTGAAAAAAAACTCAGCGTGGTACTTGGAATTGAATGTAAGTGGATGGAACAGCATGGGGCGTCTTGAATTTGAATAAACCCTGTATGTCCACACAGCTCTGTCTCTCAGGATGGTCATGTGACTTTCACCTCGAACATGTTTGATGAAGATTCTCAGTCATCCAGGTCATACTCTTAGAGACGACTGAGAGATGTACTTTCTGTGTTTTCTTTAATAGTTCTAACATTGAATTCTAACATCGAAATACCATCAGCTTTTCAGTAATATCATGTCTGTTAAAAGAAATGGAACAGGTGAACAGACAAATTCAGTTCCAATTCTAAATCTATTGTAATCGTTATAAAATAGACCTTTATAAATCATGGTGGGGGAAACCAATTGGTCGCACGTGCGACCTAATTTGTCAATGGTGCAACCAAAACCAGGGCTCTAGACTAACTTCTTGCACTGGTGCGCCTAACTTTTTTTCTTAGGTGCACCGCATCTCAACACCCACACGCACACTTAACAATGCAGTTTGTTCATAATCACTGTCCATATAAATTTGTACACATCAGTAGGCTACATTTTTATATGAACAGGCTTAATAATCACATATCATCCTAAAATGAATTTGGACCTTGTATAATGAACGCAGTTACATAAAAAATATTTTAATACCGATAGTACTCATTCAAATTATGGACAAACTAGCCAACAAGTCTGCATGTCAGAAATCCATAATGAAGTTTCAAAGTTCTTACAGCACTCATTTCCCCGTTTGCTTTCTCTCTGTATTTTCTGGCTGTCACTCCTCACTTATCTATCTGGCAATGTGAATTAAAAATGATTAAAATTATATACACCATTATTTATTTAATAGTTGTGATTGAGATATATATCTTCAACACATTTCTAATGTAGCTACAGTATCTCTTCTCTCATCTTCCTCACCTCTTCCTCTCTGCCTCGCTGTCTCCTCTCTTTCTAAAGCTGAGCTCCAGCTGACAGACTTTTCATTCTGTCTGTTACAGTTTTAGCTGTATGCAGATATCACACTGGCAGACAATGGTCCACTGTAGCAGGATAATACTAATACTTTTTAAATGGGCGTGCATCATTTAACCATGTACTATAACTCTTTAAACCAGCTGACTGCTGTCAGTCAGAGTGAATCAGCCTTCATGGTTGGAACCACACAGGTCAGATAACACTGTCAGACCTGTTGTTCAGTCTAATGCTACGAGCACGTCACGCCCCCTCCCTGAACATGACTGGCTCGTTATCGTCACTCCTTCAGGTCAACAGCAAATTAGCAAAACCCGCATAGTATCAACAAATCCTCCTCCTTCATTGTATGTTCACCTGAACTGCGGTTTCTGCTGTTCTGCAGCGAAGCGTCTTTAAACCCTGTCTGTGTGTGTACGCGCGCTGCACGCTACACGCTGCAGTGAGAGGGCCGTATGAGTTCTGCACACACGTTTCAAAAAGTCTGGGACGAGACAAACTTTGTTCGTGTTCTCGTCACCTCGGGAACACCAACAGATTTCTCTGTTTTCGTGGAGTATGGAACAAGCTTTATCACACAGCATCAGCTCTGCGCAGCATATGTCCGCGTTCTTCTTCTTCTGGATTTTCGGCAGACTCGGTCTGACTGCAGATGTATATACACACACACAGGGGTCCCACCCTTCATGGTCTCTGATTGGTTTAGACCACGATATGAGCCTGATGTGTGTCTGTTGTTGGACCACAGGGAGTATTTTAACAGTCGCGGAGAATATATCTCCCTCTAACAGCTGGTCGTACCGATGCAACCTCTGATATTTTTTGGTTGCACCATTGAGAAATTAGGTCGCACTCTAGAGCCCTGAAAACATATCTGAGATCGCACCGGTTCGACCAGCTGTTAGAGGGAGATACATTCTCCTCAACTCTTAAAAGTCTCCCTGTGGTTCAACAACAGACACACATCAGACTCATATCGTGGTCTAAACCAATCAGAGACCATGAAGGGCGGGACCCCCTCCGTTCGGTACATGTGTTTTGGTTCAGGGCACATGTTCTGGACATGCGCATCAAGTAATACAGAGAGGCATTTTTACCACAGCATGGAGACGAGTGTTGGCACCTTGGCGTCTCTCTCGCTACAGAGCGGGATGTAAATAGCATATTTCAATGGCAAAAATAAAAATAAAACCACGGACATCAATACTGTTAGCTTAGTCTAGCGTAGTCATAGAGTTCAGTCTATCCAACTAGCATGTCGTTCTCTGTCCGACGGTGGGAGTATGTGCACACACGTGTCTGTGTGTCTGCGTGTCTCTGTGTGTGTGATGTGTCTGTGTGTGCGCGCGTCTGTGTGTACACACATCGTGCCTCTGTGCGCAGACAGCAGTGGTGAATTGTAAACGCACAATATATATATATATATATCAATTTAATCTGACAGATCTGAGTGACAGCTGTCAGTTCACATTCAGTAATACTCAGACATAAACCACATACCTAACAGTGTTTAAACGTGAAAGAAAAAATGCAAACATGTTCAAACATACAGCTTGTAGTTTAGTCTGTAGAAGCAGAAAATATGTGTTTTGTGTATTAGCTCATTTCTCAAGTAAAACTTCCCAAGGAACCTTTCCACATAGATGGATCAAAAGGTTCTTGTGTTTGGCAAACATATGGCCTCTTATTTGTGTGGGTTTTCATGTGACAAATAACATGGCAACTATTACTTAAATGCTTCTCTCATGTTGTGCAAGAAAATGGCTTCTCACCTGTGTGGGTTCTCATGTGGACAGTTAAATGACCACTATTCCTAAAACATTTGCCACATATTTTGCAAGGAAATGGCTTCTCACCTGTGTGGGTTCTCATGTGGGCAGTTAACTCAATATTTTGACAGAAACATTTGCCACATGTTTTGCAAGAAAATGGCTTCTCACCTGTGTGGGTTCTCATATGGACAGTTAAATGACCAGTATTCCTGAAATATTTGCCACATATTTTGCAAGAAAATGGCTTCTCACCTGTGTGGGTTCTCATGTGGACAGTTAAATGACCAGTATTCCTGAAAAATTTGCCACATATTTTGCAAGAAAATGGCTTCTCACCTGTGTGGGTCTTCACATGGACAGTTAAATAACCATTATTTCTGAAAAATTTGCCACATATTTTGCAAGAAAATGGCTTCTCACCTGTGTGGGTTCTCATGTGGGCAGTTAACTTAATATTTTGACAAAAACATTTGCCACATGTTTTGCAAGAAAATGGCTTTTCACCTGTGTGGGTTCTCATGTGGGCAGTTAAGTCAGTATTTTGACCAAAACATTTGCCACATGTTTTGCAAGAAAATGGCTTCTCACCTGTGTGGGTTCTCATGTGGGCAGTTAATTGACTAGTTTGACTAAAATATTTTCCACATGTTTTGCAAGAATGTGGATTTTCACCAGTGTGGGTTCTCATATGGACAGTTAAACCATCAGCTCGACTAAAACATTTCCCACATGTTTTGCAGGAAAATGGCTTCTCACCTGTGTGGGTTCTCATATGCAGAGTCAACCCAATATTCTGATTAAAACATTTGCCACATATTTTGCAAGAAAATGGTTTCTTATCTGTATGAGTTCTCATGTGGACAGTTAAATTACTATTTCGATTGAAACATTTCCCACATGTTCTGCAACAAAATCGTTTCTCACCTGTGTAAATTTTCTGATGGGTATTAAGTTTTGACTGACATGAAAAGGATTTTCCACAATGTTTACATTTTAGAGATTTTTTTCCTGGAGGAGAGTTGTGAGAGAGAATCACGTCATAGCTTGTTTCTGGTTCAATATGGTTACTTTCATTAGCAGAAGTCACTATAGAAAGCTCAGTCTCCTCATTCAGAACATGCTGCTCTCCCTCATCGCTGCTGCAGAGAACCTGCTGTTCCTCTTTATCCTGTGGGGGTGCTGGTTCCTCCCTGTCCAGACTGCAGTTCTTCTGGTAACAGAGCTGCTGATCAGCTAATATCACCTCTTCCTCCTTACAGTTGTGTTGTGAAGAGAGCTCTGGGGGGGTTAATGAAAATAAGAAAACAGACTGTGATGATCAGTAAATACATTTTAGTTCAAAGCAATTGCAGCCTCCACAATATAAACAAGTCACATGACATTAGAATAGTGAATGCACACAGGTAAACATTATGTATTTCCTTTGAGGTGTCAATGAATTTAGGTCTAATATAAATGGAGCACAAAGATCTGATTAGGATCCTACATGAGTCACGAGATTCACTGCTTGTTTGTAGTTTCACATACCTGTTCCGTGTAACTTAATCTCAGGTGTCAGGATAATGTTTAGCACTGGGCCCTGATGGTTGGTCTCTTCTTTGTATTGGATGACAGTCCCTTCCTCCTTACAGTCATGTTGTTGAGGGAGAACTGGATGGAGAATTTTTTTTATCATAGTTTTCGTTAACAACCTTTTTTGCTGATAAACATGAGACGATAGCTTAATATAAACTAGCGCATGATGCCAAAAATGGACTAATGGGTTGATGGAAAAATGTAAAACCTGGAACAACCAAATGGCTTAATGCAACATTAAAATAGTAACAAACAGAAAATATCATAAACATTCTGGTTGTGATTAAGAGAAAAAAAAACTTTTAATGTTAAGTTCTGACTGATATGTAAATGATATTCCACAAGCTTAACATTTTAGAGACATTTTACCCTGAGGAGCGTTGTGAGAGAGAACCATGTCATGGTTTGGTTCTGGTCCGTCATAAGCCGCAGTTACTATAGAGGCATCAGTCTCCTCTTTCAGTACATGCTGCTCTCCTTCATGACTGATGCAGACTTCCTGCTGTTCCTCTTTAACCTGTGGAGGTTCTGGTTCCTCCTGGTCCAGAATGGAGTTCCTCTGGTTACAAAGCTGCTGGTCAGCCAGAACATCTTCCACTTGACAATTGTGTTGTTGAGGGAGATCTGCAGGTCAGAGGGACAGAAGAAAACCATGATAGTAGCTCATTTGTCAAGAACTGAACCTCAATGATTCATCCAGGTCATTTCCTTTTAAAAGCTTGAAGCAGGACAACTGGACTTGTTAGAGTTCCTTAAAGATATTTAGCTGCTCCTACAAGTTGCTTCAAGCCTTTGAACAGTCCAGCACCTTCTTATACTAAAACTAATGAGACACTAAAACCTTTTTGTCTTTACAATTGGTTTCACTTTTTGGTAATATTAGAGCCTTCATTTAGATATTTATTCAGAAGTTGTGACTGACTGTGGCTGTTTTTAATCAAACTCCGCATCTACAGTCCACAGCAGCTCTCATTGACCCAGAGTGCTGAAGTGAAAAATGATCAAACCTTTACTGTCACATCATGTTAGTTTACAATTAGTTAGCAGCACAAACATGTTAATCTCTCCAGTTTAAGACTGCATGGTCTCTGTTAGCTCCTAAATATACACATTGTGATTCTGACCACAACAGTAATTGGTTAATATTATTTGTCTTATAGAATAGTTGTGTTTTTTGTCCATTTTTTGGGCCAATTACGGCTTCGGGTTTTTTATTGAATTTGACCTGCCGATTCTGATTTCATTTATTCAAACCACTTTACAGCACAGACAGAGATGTACTTTCTGTGTTTTCTTTAATAGTTCTAACATTGAATTCTAACATCGAAATACCATCAGCTTTTCAGTAATATCATGTCTGTTAAAAGAAATGGAACAGGTGAACAGACAAATTCAGTTCCAATTCTAAATCTATTGTAATCGTTATAAAATAGACCTTTATAAATCATGGTGGGGGAAACCAATTGGTCGCACGTGCGACCTAATTTGTCAATGGTGCAACCAAAACCAGGGCTCTAGACTAACTTCTTGCACTGGTGCGCCTAACTTTTTTTCTTAGGTGCACCGCATCTCAACACCCACACGCACACTTAACAATGCAGTTTGTTCATAATCACTGTCCATATAAATTTGTACACATCAGTAGGCTACATTTTTATATGAACAGGCTTAATAATCACATATCATCCTAAAATGAATTTGGACCTTGTATAATGAACGCAGTTACATAAAAAATATTTTAATACCGATAGTACTCATTCAAATTATGGACAAACTAGCCAACAAGTCTGCATGTCAGAAATCCATAATGAAGTTTCAAAGTTCTTACAGCACTCATTTCCCCGTTTGCTTTCTCTCTGTATTTTCTGGCTGTCACTCCTCACTTATCTATCTGGCAATGTGAATTAAAAATGATTAAAATTATATACACCATTATTTATTTAATAGTTGACTTGCGTCAGTGGGTAACGTACTGCGTCACTTCCTGTTTCGACACTGTCCTGTTTGTTCACTTGGTGTGCGCTGTTGGTGCTACGGACTTTCTGCATTAGACATATTGTGTTTGCTTTTATTGTGGTAATACACAAGCACCGTAGTGTTAGAGTTAAGTGCACCAGTTTCTGGGTTCCCTTCTCGTTTACCACTGTAGCGAAGCTTTAGCGCTTAGCATGGCTTCTTCCACTCGCTCTGCATCTCCCTCTCCTGCTCACTGCACGGTGTGTGACATGTTCAGTTACTCCTCTGCCTCCTTTAGTGAGCATGAGGTGTGCACAAAGTGTAGCTTATTCACAGTCTTGGAGGCGAGGCTAAGCGAGTTAGAGGGTCGGCTCCGCATGTTAGATAATAGACCTGTAGCCACAGCAGCTAGCCAGCAGCAGTTAGCCTGTGCGGACCAGCCTGCCTTAGCTGATGTTATCCGCACCCCGGCAGCCCCTGAGCAGCCGGGAAGTTAGAGAGGTTGGGTGGCGGTTCGAAGGAAGCGTAGCCCGAAACAAAGGCCCGTGGTTCACCACCAGCCGCTTGACATATCGAACCGTTTTTCCCCACTCGGCGACACACCCGCTGAGAAGCCGACCCTGGTTATTGGCGACTCTGTTCTGCGGCATGTAAAGCCGACACCAGCGGCTATAGTTAAGTGCATCCCGGGGGCCAGAGCGGGCGACATAGAGGGTAGCCTGAAGCTGCTGGCGAGAGATAAGCATAAATACAGTAGGATTATAATTCACGTCGGTGTTAATGACACCCGGCTTCGCCAGTCAGAGGTCACTAAAGTTAATATTGAGTCGGTGTGTAATTTAGCTAAAACCATGTCGGACTCCGTAGCGTTCTCTGGTCCCCTCCCAAATCTGACCAGTGATGACATGTTTAGCCGCATGTCCTCGCTCCGTCGCTGGCTGTCATGGTGGTGTCCAGAAAATAACGTGGCCTTTATAGATAACTGGGAAACTTTCTGGGGGAAACCTGGCCTTATTAGGAGAGACGGCATCCATCCCACCCAGGGTGGTGCAGCTCTGATTTCTAGCAACATAGCCAAGTTTATTAGACCAACCTGACAACCCAGGGTCGAGGCCAGGAGGCAGAGTCGCTGTCCTACACACCTCTCTGCTGCTTCTGGAGGACTGCCGCCCTCAGTTAGAAACACATTAAACACAAATACACATAGAAACACTAAGCTTAATAATGTTATTGAAGTGGTGACGGTCACACGTCCTCCCACAGTTCATCAAGCACACAAGTTAAGATATATTAATCATAATAACCTCATAAAAATACACACTAACACACACAAACACATAGAACAAGGTAACAGAACACTCAGGTGTGGATTGTTTAACATACGATCCCTACACTCTAAGTCGCTCTTAGTTAATGATTTAATTGTTGATCATCACACTGATATACTTTGTCTCACCGAGACTTGGTTACAGGATGAAGAATATGTTGCTTTAAATGAATCAACTCCGTCCTGTTATATTAACTGTCATGTTCCTAGAGTTACAGGTCGCGGAGGAGGAGTGGCAGCAATCTACCGCTCCAGTCTTCAGATGAATCCTAAACCTAAGTCTACTCATACTTCTTTTGAGAGTCTCACTCTCAGCCTGTCTCACGGAAGCTGGAAGAAGTCAGAATTTGTTTTACTCGTCGTAGTGTATCGTCCACCTGCTGCTGCTTATTCAGAGTTCCTGCTGGAGTTTTCAGACTTCTTATCAAGTTTAGTGCTTAGCACAGATAAAGTCATTATAGTGGGTGACTTTAACATTCATATGGACGTCGACTCCGACAGTCTGAAGATTGCCTTCAACTCACTCTTGGATTCAGTTGGGTTCTCTCAGTTAGTAAATGAACCCACACACTGTCACAGTCACACCCTCGACCTGGTTCTCACCTACGGCCTGGAAGCTGAGAACCTGCTAGTATGGTCTCAAAATCCTGTTCTTTCAGATCACTCATTAATAACTTTTGACTTCTCTCTTTCAGACCTACCAGCACCTGAGGAAAAGGTCTACTACAGCAGATGTCTGTCTGAAGACGCCGTAAAGCAGTTTAGGACAGCAATCCTACCAGTACTCCCCACAGTCCCAAGTACTGACGGGGGTACCAACTTAAATGTTACTCCTGCAGAGCTGGACCGCTTTGTCAACAACACTGCAGACACACTACACTCAGTCTTAAACAGGATTGCTCCACTGAAGAAGAAGAAAACTACAAACCAGAAGAGGCTAGCTCCGTGGTACAACTCAAACATCCGATCACTGAAACGGATTACACGTAGGATGGAGAGGATGTGGCAGTCCTCTAAATCAGATGACTCCCGGAGGATCTGGAGAGACAGTCTGCTGACGTATAAGAAGGCCCTTCGTAAAGCCAGGACAGCCTACTATTCATCACTAATAGAAGAAAACAAGAACAACCCGCGCTTTCTCTTTAACGCCGTGGCCAGGCTGACAAAGAGCCACAGCTCTGTGGAGCCTCGCATTCCTGCAGCTCTTAGTAGTGAAGACTTCATGAGCTTCTTCACTGATAAAATCACCACTATTAGAGGACAAATCAACCACAATCTCTCTGTGACCGCTGAGGATACACCGCCACTTCTGGAAATGGATCCTGATCTAACTCTGGACTGCTTCGCGCCCATCGGCCTCCCTGAGCTGACCACCAGCATCAGCAAGTCTAAACCTACTACCTGTCTTCTGGATCCGATCCCTTCACAGCTCCTCAAGGATGCTATTCCTCTGATCGGAGACTCTATATTAGGACAGATCAACTTGTCTCTGGAAACAGGATATGTACCACAGGCTTTTAAAACTGCTGTGATCATTCCGATACTTAAAAAACCTTCACTGGACCCGGACGTCCTAGGAAACTACAGACCGATCTCCAACCTCACCTTTATCTCCAAACTACTCGAAAGAGCTGTTGTAAGTCAGCTAAACGACCACCTGTGTAGTAACAGTCTGTTTGATGCTTTCCAGTCTGGTTTCAGAGCCCATCACAGCACAGAAACAGCACTGCTTAAAGTCACCAATGACCTCCTCATGGCATCGGACCGGGGTCTCGTCTCTGTACTCGTTCTACTGGATCTCAGTGCTGCCTTCGACACCGTAGACCATCGCATCCTGCTACACAGATTGGAACACGAGATCAGGATTACAGGAACAGCACTGCGCTGGTTTAAATCATATTTATCTGACAGATTTCATTTTGTTCACACTAACGATGTGTCTTCCACAGGTACAAGGGTTAACCACGGTGTTCCACAGGGTTCTGTGCTCGGACCGATCCTGTTCACCCTCTACATGCTCCCTCTAGGAAACATCATCCAGAAGCATGGCATAAACTTTCATTGTTATGCTGATGATACCCAGCTGTATTTATCCATGAAGCCTGAAGAAACGGAGCCGCTAGTCAGACTACAGGCGTGTCTAAAGGACATAAAGGACTGGATGTCCTCCAACTTTTTACTATTAAACTCGGACAAGACTGAGGTCATTGTTTTTGGACCGAAACATCTCAGAACTAGTTTATCAGATAATACTCTCTCCCTGGATGGAATTACTCTGGCCTCCAGTACGACTGTGAGGAACCTTGGAGTTATCTTTGATCAAGACATGTCGTTTGTCTCTCATATTAAGCAGGTCTCCAGGACCGCTTTCTTTCACCTGCGTAATATTACTAAGATCAGGAGCATCCTCTCTCAGAGTGATGCTGAAAAGCTCATCCATGCTTTTGTCACTTCAAGACTGGACTACTGCAACTCTTTATTGTCAGGATGTCCACATTACTCCATCAACAGTCTGCAGCTGATCCAGAACGCAGCAGCTAGAGTTCTGACAGGAAGCAGCCAAAGGGATCATATCTCTCCTGTCCTAGCGTCTCTTCACTGGCTCCCAGTGGACTCAAGAATACACTTCAAGATCCTTCTTCTAACCTACAAGGCTCTTCATGGACTTGCTCCGTTGTATCTGCAGGACCTGATTGTACCATATGTTCCTAATAGGACACTCAGATCTCTGAGTGCAGGTTTACTAGTAGTTCCTAGGATTCATAGAAGTAGAATGGGAGGACGAGCTTTCAGCTATCAGGCACCGCTATTATGGAACCAGTTACCAATCTGGGTCCGAGAGGCAGACACTGCCTCCACCTTTAAGACTAGACTTAAAACTTTTCTGTTTAGTAAGGCGTACAGTTAGCCTTAGACCTAGTGTGTAGCACAGCTATGCTGCTCTAGGCCTACGTTGTCGGGGGGCACAAACATGATCCACTGAGCAGTTTCCCTCTCACCCTCTAACCTCTCCTTTTCTCTCCTTAGTCTGGCTCACACTGGTCTCAAGACCTGGATGATGACCTGCAGTCCGGCCCGTGAAGTCTCTCTTGCTCTACGTTGTCGGGGGGCACAAACACGATCCTCTGAACACCCTCTGACCTCTCCTCCACTCTCCTTAGTCTGGATCATACTGGGTAATATCGTCTCATAATCTGTGTTAACTGTCTTCCTTGTAGTTCTGTGCCTCGCTCTCGCTCTCTCTCTTTGCAGGTCTCAAGACCTGCATACTGACCTGCAGTCTCTCCTGTGCTCATCGACTTCACTAGCCCCTGCTGCTCATCTTTACTATCAAATTACTATTCCTACTTATGGACCGACGATATATATAGATATCTACTACAATATAATCACTGTTTCATCTTGCTGTCATGTTTGCTCTGTACTGTATCATGTTTGTATCATGTTTGCTCCTCTCTCCCTCTCTCTCTTTCTCCTTCATCCTCTCTCTCTCTCTCTCTCTCTCTCTCTCCCTCATCCTCTCTGACTAGCAGCAGGACTGGTTCCCCCTTAAGTTGACGGGTCCTGCTCAAGGTTTCTTCCTCTTAAAGGGAGTTTTTCCTTGCCACAGTGCTCTTAGGGGGGTTCCTGTGAAGCGCTTTGAGACAATGTCTGATTGTAATATGCGCTATATAAATAAAACTGAATTGAATTGAATTGAATTGATTGAGATATATATCTTCAACACATTTCTAATGTAGCTACAGTATCTCTTCTCTCATCTTCCTCACCTCTTCCTCTCTGCCTCGCTGTCTCCTCTCTTTCTAAAGCTGAGCTCCAGCTGACAGACTTTTCATTCTGTCTGTTACAGTTTTAGCTGTATGCAGATATCATACTGGCAGACAATGGTCCACTGTAGCAGGATAATACTAATACTTTTTAAATGGGCGTGCATCATTTAACCATGTACTATAACTCTTTAAACCAGCTGACTGCTGTCAGTCAGAGTGAATCAGCCTTCATGGTTGGAACCACACAGGTCAGATAACACTGTCAGACCTGTTGTTCAGTCTAATGCTACGAGCACGTCACGCCCCCTCCCTGAACATGACTGGCTCGTTATCGTCACTCCTTCAGGTCAACAGCAAATTAGCAAAACCCGCATAGTATCAACAAATCCTCCTCCTTCATTGTATGTTCACCTGAACTGCGGTTTCTGCTGTTCTGCAGCGAAGCGTCTTTAAACCCTGTCTGTGTGTGTACGCGCGCTGCACGCTACACGCTGCACGCTACACGCTGCAGTGAGAGGGCCGTATGAGTTCTGCACACACGTTTCAAAAAGTCTGGGACGAGACAAACTTTGTTCGTGTTCTCGTCACCTCGGGAACACCAACAGATTTCTCTGTTTTCGTGGAGTATGGAACAAGCTTTATCACACAGCATCAGCTCTGCGCAGCATATGTCCGCGTTCTTCTTCTTCTGGATTTTCGGCAGACTCGGTCTGACTGCAGATGTATATACACACACACAGGGGTCCCACCCTTCATGGTCTCTGATTGGTTTAGACCACGATATGAGCCTGATGTGTGTCTGTTGTTGGACCACAGGGAGTATTTTAACAGTCGCGGAGAATATATCTCCCTCTAACAGCTGGTCGTACCGATGCAACCTCTGATATTTTTTGGTTGCACCATTGAGAAATTAGGTCGCACTCTAGAGCCCTGAAAACATATCTGAGATCGCACCGGTTCGACCAGCTGTTAGAGGGAGATACATTCTCCTCAACTCTTAAAAGTCTCCCTGTGGTTCAACAACAGACACACATCAGACTCATATCGTGGTCTAAACCAATCAGAGACCATGAAGGGCGGGACCCCCTCCGTTCGGTACATGTTTTTTGGTTCAGGGCACATGTTCTGGACATGCGCATCAAGTAATACAGAGAGGCATTTTTACCACAGCATGGAGACGAGTGTTGGCACCTTGGCGTCTCTCTCGCTACAGAGCGGGATGTAAATAGCATATTTCAATGGCAAAAATAAAAATAAAACCACGGACATCAATACTGTTAGCTTAGTCTAGCGTAGTCATAGAGTTCAGTCTATCCAACTAGCATGTCGTTCTCTGTCCGACGGTGGGAGTATGTGCACACACGTGTCTGTGTGTCTGCGTGTCTCTGTGTGTGTGATGTGTCTGTGTGTGCGCGCGTCTGTGTGTACACACATCGTGCCTCTGTGCGCAGACAGCAGTGGTGAATTGTAAACGCACAACAATGCAGAGACAGAAATGACATGCTGCCGTGCAAATAAATAAAAAACATAAGCTGTTTGTTTAATAAAAGAACAAGGCGTAGACTTGTTCTATTGGAAAGGTTATCCTAAATGGCTTCTGTTATGATCTGGTGCTATATAGAAATTAAAAATAAGTGAAATTGACTTGACCTGATATAATGATAGGGAAACACTGAACTGATTCTTAAATATGGTGAATGTTGGATAATTAGGATATATATTTTATGCTCATCTGGTATTTCTAGAGTGTTTAAAGTAGAAAAAGCGTCAACAATGTGAACTGAACTGAACCGAAAACCGTGACCTCAGAACTGTGAAACGAACTGAACCGTGGATTTAGTGAACCGTTCCACCCCTAGACGTCATGTTCATAAACTTTATCAAACAACCCTAAATGTGTAACACATTAGCAGTGGAGAATGATTCCCAGGCTCATGTTGTAGCGGGATGATTGGCACTTGATGTGGGAATGGGTGTCGAGCGGACAGAGACACATACACACACACACACACCCACCCACACACCCTCAGATTGTGGCCCAAGATTTTCAGCTTTAGACATTGATGCAGCAGCATGAAGGCAGGTGAAGCAATGACAAATTAGCAGTCCAAAGTAGTCTACTACTAGTCGACTAGTCATTAAGGTAGTCGATGACTAGTTGACTATTTAAATAGTCATTAGTTGCAGCCCTAGTTGACGCTACGCTTTCGTGTGTGGTGTAAATCCGGGGTGACTGACCTCCTGTAACAGACAGAAAAAGAGGAGACAGGAGAAACTGAGGCAGAGAGGAGGAAGGTGAGAGAAGAGAATACTGTAGCTACATTAGAAATGTGTGGAAGAAAAATACATATCTCAATCACAACTATTAAATAAATCATGGTGTATTTGATTTTTATATTCTTTAAGTCACATTGGCAGATAGAGTGAGGAGCGACAGCCAAAAAATACAGAGAAAAAGCAAGCAGGGAAATGAAAAATGCTGTATGAACACCCAGAAAATTTTTAACTTCCTAGATGCCATTTCCTGCATTCTGGTGGAATTTAACAGGTCGTTAAACACCTATTTTACCTACAGTAGTAATCCCTTAGTTTATGCGTATTTGTGAGAAATCGACTTGTGTTTTAAGCACAGAGCACACAAACACGGACAAAGAACTTTCTTCTCGCTCTCTGAGTGCCTGTTCGGCAGCTCTCGCAGCCTGTTCTCGGCACATGGCCCGGGCAGAACTTTTCTCTCAGTGGTGTGCAAGAACAATTCTGTGATTGGTCGGAACTTAGTGGGCGTGATGAATGTGGTGAAGCGCACGAGCTTCTTCAGGTGCGCAAGAGGGAGTAAAACGATGGGCAGTTTAGATGAGCAGCTGGCAAACAGCTCCCGAAAGGAGAAACACGGCGCACAGAGGAGCGTGTCTGTCCAAAAGGTGGTGATAAAAATTAATCCCAGTATTGATCACGGCATTACAGTGGCCCGACGCACACATTAAACAGACAGTAATCCACACGTTCACAGAATTAAATTAACACATACCAGAGGTCTGCTACACAGTGAGCTGTACTGATCTTCTATCTATTGTCAGCTAAAGGAGAGACAGAGGTCTGACTCTGTCCGTGTGGTCGGTTCACGTCCGTATTGAACAAAGATCTTTAACAGTAAAAGGTCTCACTCCTGCGATCATGCACGTTCCAACAAACAAACTCGCGATGAGTGGGACGTTGGCATTATAGAAGATCTTTGCAGCTCCAAAGCAGTCAAGCAGAGTAATTACCGAACGTGACTTTTTAAGCACCTCTGCTTAAAAACATACCGAGGCCGTGCCTTGCCCCCCACGTTTTTAAGCACCTCTGCTTAAAAACATACCGAGGCCGTGCCTTGCCCCCCACCCCCCACTTTTTTCCCCTCATCGGATCTACACGATTCACGTAGGTCACCTATTTTGGTTTCAAAACGGCAAATTTCTTCCTAAGGTGAGGGATTTTCATGTCTGACTGAGACCCAAGGCACCCTCATGTTGGAGCGGGTAAATCAATGATCAGGACACTTATGTTGGTCAACCACAGCTCAAGAGGAATTGACAACACTTTGGTATACAAACCATGCTTAATTCCAGTCAAATGTCTTCATTGTCTTCAGTCTGCAGAGTGGATGTGACAGCTGTGTTGTCGTCATCTTGGTACATTATGTACTGTTACACTACATAATACATAATACATGATCCTCTGAGCAGTTACCCCTCACCCTCTGACCTCTCCTCTACTCTCCTTAGTCTGGCTCATACTGGGTAATATCGTCTCATAATCTGTGTTTACTGTCTTCCTCGTAGTTCTGTGCCTCGCTCTCGCTCTCTCTCTGTCTCTTTACAGGTCTCAACACCTGCTGACCATGCTGACCTGCAGTCCAGCCCCTGACCTCTCTCTAGGCCTACGTTGTGGGGGGGCACAAACATGATCCATTGAACAGTTTCCCTCTCACCCTCTGACCTCTCCTCTACTCTCCTTAGTCTGGCTCATACTGGGTAATATCGTCTCATGATCTGTGTTTACTGTCTTCCTCGTAGTTCTGTGCCTCGCTCTCGCTCTCTCTCTTTGCAGGTCTCAAGACCTGCATACTGACCTGCAGTCCGGCCCCTGATCTCTCCTGTGCTCATCGACTTCACTAGCCCCTCCTGCTCATCTTTGCTACCAAATTACTATTCCTACTTATGGACTGACGATATATATAGATATCTATTACAATATAATCACTGTTTCATCTTGCTGTCATGTTTGCTCTGTACTGTATCATGTTTGTATCATGTTTGCTCCTCTCTCTCTCTCTCCTTCATCCTCTCTGACTAGCAGCAGGACTGGTTCCCCCTTAAGCTGACGGGTCCTGCTCAAGGTTTCTTCCTCTTAAAGGGAGTTTTTCCTTGCCACAGTGCTCGTAGGGGGGTTCCAGTGAAGCGCTTTGAGACAATTTCTGATTGTAATATGCGCTATATAAATAAAACTGAATTGAATTGAATTGTAGCTAAACATCAAACTGATCATTCAATAACACTCCGATAGCATTCACCAGTTATCTTAGAGTGTGTTTTTGAAAGGTCACCAATGATTTCAATACATTTACTAATAAACTATGTTTGTTTAGACCTAAAATGGGCCCTGGAAGGAAACGTCACTCCAATACAGCAGAAGATGATGATGGTTCTGAAGAAGGTGGGGGCTTTGTTATCCGTACAAAGAAATAGATAAATGCCTGAAAAATCAGGAGCACCTTGGAGCTGTTACCTGACCATCCCCTGCAGAGTTAAAACATCAAAACAGATCAGACCGAAACTCAGAAAAATATGTTGACTTCACTTGACATGGTAAAGTTAAAATAAGTAAATCAGATTCTGACTCTAAATGCTAAATAAAAAGTTCCATGATATTTATTAGGTTGTCAATAGGATGTAATGCAAAGCCGCATGCAGCTCTTTCATCCCTCTGTTTTGGCTCTCAAGCAGCGAGCTCATTTTTGAAAAAAAAAGGAAAAAAAAACAAAGAAAAATAATAATAATGTTAATAAATAATGGCCGTTTAATTTAAATTTATTTTATTTTATTGATTTAGTTTTTTAGTAATAGTTATTTCTTTGGAGATTAAGATGCTCTTGTGATATTAAAATAAAACTTTTAATATTTTGTCAAAATATGTGTCATGGTCACGTCCTGTGCGCAGCACCTGTGACACCGGACAAGTTCAAGAGCAGAAAACACATTAACCAGGGGAAAGAAATAATTAAACAAGCTATTATTTTGAAAATACATATTTTATATGTTTCATATTCAGGTTGACGGTTGACTACTGTAGCCTACGGCATGGGGGAAATTAATGACGGCACACTGACATTTAAATGTAGGCTATAGACATAAACAACTGTCATTTTTTGTTCGGATAAAATATATGCTTAATGTTATCTTCAATTTAGTGCTCAAACAGGTTTAGGTTAGGGGTTTGTGGCTCTGACTGTGCTTTATTCAGTGAGAAAAAGGCCCAAATGGCTCTTTTAATGCTGATCGGTTGCCGACCCCTACGTTAGGTGCTTATGGACCTTCCTCCATTAACACATGAAATACACACTTTAAGGATCATTTTTGTATTTTATTAAAAAAAAATATGGACAGACACTATATGACTATACACTATACGAACATATGGATAATCAACATAATCACTGATTAATGTAAATGTTCAAAAACACAGACCTGTGTTTATGTTGCTTTACAGGGTGAGCGACTTTCTTCTGCGTGATTTAAAAATCGCCACTGGTCAAATACACGAGTTAATATTTATCTGCCACTTTGCGCTACTTCATACAGAGTTGTTTGGATGCCAGATGTGAGGGTCACAAGTTAACCTGGGCGAAGACGCTTGCACATTACCACTGCGTACGTGATCGCTTCTTGAGCTGAGCATTATCAGCGTAGCCCAAGTTGATAAATGTTTTCATTTATTGCAACTAGGGGTGGGAATCGAGACCCGGTTCCAATTCGGAACCAGTTCCAACTGACCGATTCCATCGGAATTTGTGGACCGCCAATGTTATTATTCTATCATTTCCCAGTTTTCCTGAAATTTTGCGCCACGGTTCATTTGCGTCACACTCTGCAACAACTCAAGCTGTGTCCCAATTCAGAATGTCATATGTTTGACTGACTGCGGAGTGCTGGTCAAATCTCCACTCCCATCTTTACATAATATCCTGATTAGCATACTGTCACCTTGCAACTGCAAGCAGCATACGCAGTTTTTTTTATTAATAAAGCCAAGCTACATATAAACATCTCCTGGTTTTCCCTGCATTTTAGGTGAAAGTGACGATGGCACACACACACACCCACACCATCTATCCTCATGGAGCCTCAAAGTAGGCTTGTGCAAAATCGTATCGTGTGCAATTAATCGTCAGAAAAACTGTCACCGATTAATATTTGCCACTTATCGATTACGGCGATTAGTCGCGTTTCGTCATGATCACGCATTTTTGTGTGAGACGTACACTCACCATCACCGTCAAGCGTGCACATGTGATACCACACAATAACAATAATGGCGGAAGGCAGCGGTGTTTAGTTAAATGATGTGGAGCAGCACGTTCCTAACAGAGGTTCAACGTCTGTCACCATAAGCCGGAGCACGAAGAAAGCCGAAGAAAGCACAACAAGGACACAACGCCGGCTACAGCTGTGCCGCCACATGCATTAGGTGAAGCGTGGAGCGTTGGTTGTTGTCATAGTAACTGGACTTTTGCTCGGATCAAAGGAATGAACTCCGATCTTTATTTACGGACTCCACAGCAAGATAGGAAACATTACAACAGCGAAGTCTCCTCCAGCAGATATTGAAAGAATTCCACTCAGCCGAGAATCCGCGATACGTTAGTCATCGTGCTCCCTACAACCAAACTAAGCGCTGGAAGAACATAAGGCAGCTTGATTTGCACAGACATACATTTAAATGTGAAATTGTCCGGTTTGTTTGTAATGTTTTTTCTGCTGCTGCTCTACAGTCTGAGTGAAAACATGCACTAGTGTGGGACATATTCAGTCACAGGTTCATTTGCACAGACACATTAATTTTAATGCTGACATGCACTGCTCTGTGACTTAAGATAAGAACATTTGAAGGACAAAGTTTAAAGAAAGACAACTTTAAATATTTGCTTCATTATTACTTTGAAACAGTTTGTGCATCTGTTATCAATACATATTTCCATGGCTGGTTTGTGCCTAATCACTACTCACCAGCCTGTTAGAATGAAGTAGTTCACTTGACCTAATGATTTGTCAGTATCAATTCAGAACAATGTGGTGATTTAGAGTCAAAAACATGTAAGTGCAATTGTCATCAATTAATCATCAAATTAATTGTTATCGGCTAAATGCCACAATTAATCGTGATTAATTTTTTTGCCAATATCGCCCCAACCCTACCTCAAAGATCTTTTATAACACAGATGTCTCACTCTGTCCTGATTGCCTGCGTCATTGTGTGTTTGTGTGTGTATGTAGTAGCGTGAAGGATCGAAGGAGTGAGTTCTTAGCATTAATACAAGATCTTTGGGACAAGTTTTTGGGTGGTGTTAACAAACCGACGGCTAAATGCTGGGGGCAGACAGACAGAGAACTGCAGCCTGATGCCAGTTCAGGCTGCACTGTAAAATGTAATTGTAACATTACTTAATATCAAGTGGTCTTAACTCATATGTGCTTACTTTGTTGAATCTACTAAGTTACATTTAGTTAATAAAAACAACAATGAAGAAAGTATTAACCTCATCAGCCTCGAGTAACCTTAACTAAAACACTGTGAGTGATGAAGACCGATCCACAAGACACACGTCATGATTTGCACCATCAGTGAGGAGCACTGTTAGGGGGTGTATATATGTGTATTTGCTAATAGTAAGGCAGGTGAAGGTCGGGGTGGTTGAGCTAAGGCCCCCTCCCCACCTATGTGGCTATACAGACCAAGGTGGACCTCAAAGTCTTGCAGTCTTGCATCTTATGCTTCCAGTGTGGTGAAGTACTGACACACAGGTGTTGGTAAATTTCATAAAGACACTTTAGGCATATTGAGTGACACTGCAAAAGTGTGGTCATGAAGTTGAATTGATCTGTGTAGTGTGTTCAAGACAGTATTAAATTAAAGGTAATTATAGTCATTGTTTTTTTTTTCTGTAGACATATCTTTACTCTCCCAACCACCTTCACTCATGGTCCCTCCATTCAGGGACGTAGTGTCAGCCTATTACATGTTACAGTGCGGTGAATAGCTGAAACATTGATTTGTACCGTCAGTGAGGAGGGCTGTTAGGGTATACATGTGTACGTGTTAACATCAGAGCAATACACGGTTTGGATGGTTGTGTAAACCCCCCATCACCATCTGATGTGGCCCTTGCATTGTAGTTTTACATTCTACACACGTTAATACATTTCACAACAATATCTTAAGGATGATGATGGATACCTTAAAGTTGAGGTCTAAATCCTCTGAGAAAGGTTATGGCCAAGAAAATAAGTCAAGGCACTTGGACTCAAACATTGTTTTTTTTTTTGATCTGTAGACATTTCACTGCTCCCCCAACCACCTTCACTCATGGTGCAAATCCTCTATTCGGGGACTGAGACATCAGTTTTCTCATACTTGAGTAATGCTTACTCAAGTGAATCAACTCCGTCCTGTTATATTAACTGTCATGTTCCTAGAGTTACAGGTCGCGGAGGAGGAGTGGCAGCAATCTACCGCTCCAGTCTTCAGATGAATCCTAAACCTAAGTCTACTCATACTTCTTTTGAGAGTCTCACTCTCAGCCTGTCTCACGGAAGCTGGAAGAAGTCAGAATTTGTTTTACTCGTCGTAGTGTATCGTCCACCTGCTGCTGCTTATTCAGAGTTCCTGCTGGAGTTTTCAGACTTCTTATCAAGTTTAGTGCTTAGCACAGATAAAGTCATTATAGTGGGTGACTTTAACATTCATATGGACGTCGACTCCGACAGTCTGAAGATTGCCTTCAACTCACTCTTGGATTCAGTTGGGTTCTCTCAGTTAGTAAATGAACCCACACACTGTCACAGTCACACCCTCGACCTGGTTCTCACCTACGGCCTGGAAGCTGAGAACCTGCTAGTGTGGTCTCAAAATCCTGTTCTTTCAGATCACTCATTAATAACTTTTGACTTCTCTCTTTCAGACCTACCAGCACCTGAGGAAAAGGTCTACTACAGCAGATGTCTGTCTGAAGACGCCGTAAAGCAGTTTAGGACAGCAATCCTACCAGTACTCCCCACAGTCCCAAGTACTGACGGGGGTACCAACTTAAATGTTACTCCTGCAGAGCTGGACCGCTTTGTCAACAACACTGCAGACACACTACACTCAGTCTTAAACAGGATTGCTCCACTGAAGAAGAAGAAAACTACAAACCAGAAGAGGCTAGCTCCGTGGTACAACTCAAACATCCGATCACTGAAACGGATTACACGTAGGATGGAGAGGATGTGGCAGTCCTCTAAATCAGATGACTCCCGGAGGATCTGGAGAGACAGTCTGCTGACGTATAAGAAGGCCCTTCGTAAAGCCAGGACAGCCTACTATTCATCACTAATAGAAGAAAACAAGAACAACCCGCGCTTTCTCTTTAACGCCGTGGCCAGGCTGACAAAGAGCCACAGCTCTGTGGAGCCTCGCATTCCTGCAGCTCTTAGTAGTGAAGACTTCATGAGCTTCTTCACTGATAAAATCACCACTATTAGAGGACAAATCAACCACAATCTCTCTGTGACCGCTGAGGATACACCGCCACTTCTGGAAATGGATCCTGATCTAACTCTGGACTGCTTCGCGCCCATCGGCCTCCCTGAGCTGACCACCAGCATCAGCAAGTCTAAACCTACTACCTGTCTTCTGGATCCGATCCCTTCACAGCTCCTCAAGGATGCTATTCCTCTGATCGGAGACTCTATATTAGGACAGATCAACTTGTCTCTGGAAACAGGATATGTACCACAGGCTTTTAAAACTGCTGTGATCATTCCGATACTTAAAAAACCTTCACTGGACCCGGACGTCCTAGGAAACTACAGACCGATCTCCAACCTCACCTTTATCTCCAAACTACTTGAAAGAGCTGTTGTAAGTCAGCTAAACGACCACCTGTGTAGTAACAGTCTGTTTGATGCTTTCCAGTCTGGTTTCAGAGCCCATCACAGCACAGAAACAGCACTGCTTAAAGTCACCAATGACCTCCTCATGGCATCGGACCGGGGTCTCGTCTCTGTACTCGTTCTACTGGATCTCAGTGCTGCCTTCGACACCGTAGACCATCGCATCCTACTACACAGATTGGAACGCGAGATCAGGATTACAGGAACAGCACTGCGCTGGTTTAAATCATATTTATCTGACAGATTTCATTTTGTTCACACTAACGATGTGTCTTCCACAGGTACAAGGGTTAACCACGGTGTTCCACAGGGTTCTGTGCTCGGACCGATCCTGTTCACCCTCTACATGCTCCCTCTAGGATACATCATCCAGAAGCACGGCATAAACTTTCATTGTTATGCTGATGATACCCAGCTGTATTTATCCATGAAGCCTGAAGAAACGGAGCCGCTAGTCAGACTACAGGCGTGTCTAAAGGACATAAAGGACTGGATGTCCTCCAACTTTTTACTATTAAACTCGGACAAGACTGAGGTCATTGTTTTTGGACCGAAACATCTCAGAACTAGTTTATCAGATAATACTTTCTCCCTGGATGGAATTACTCTGGCCTCAGTACTCCAGTGTGAGGAACCTTGGAGTTATCTTTGATCAAGACATGTCGTTTGTCTCTCATATTAAGCAGGTCTCCAGGACCGCTTTCTTTCACCTGCGTAATATTACTAAGATCAGGAGCATCCTCTCTCAGAGTGATGCTGAAAAGCTCATCCATGCTTTTGTCACTTCAAGACTGGACTACTGCAACTCTTTATTGTCAGGATGTCCACATTACTCCATCAACAGTCTGCAGCTGATCCAGAACGCAGCAGCTAGAGTTCTGACAGGAAGCAGCCAAAGGGATCATATCTCTCCTGTCCTAGCGTCTCTTCACTGGCTCCCAGTGGACTCAAGAATACACTTCAAGATCCTTCTTCTAACCTACAAGGCTCTTCATGGACTTGCTCCATTGTATCTGCAGGACCTGATTGTACCATATGTTCCTAATAGGACACTCAGATCTCTGAGTGCAGGTTTACTAGTAGTTCCTAGGATTCATAGAAGTAGAATGGGAGGACGAGCTTTCAGCTATCAGGCACCGCTATTATGGAACCAGTTACCAATCTGGGTCCGAGAGGCAGACACTGCCTCCACCTTTAAGACTAGACTTAAAACTTTTCTGTTTAGTAAGGCGTACAGTTAGCCTTAGACCTAGTGTGTAGCACAGCTATGCTGCTCTAGGCCTACGTTGTCGGGGGGCACAAACATGATCCACTGAGCAGTTTCCCTCTCACCCTCTAACCTCTCCTTTTCTCTCCTTAGTCTGGCTCACACTGGTCTCAAGACCTGGATGATGACCTGCAGTCCGGCCCGTGAAGTCTCTCTTGCTCTACGTTGTCGGGGGGCACAAACACGATCCTCTGAACACCCTCTGACCTCTCCTCCACTCTCCTTAGTCTGGATCATACTGGGTAATATCGTCTCATAATCTGTGTTAACTGTCTTCCTTGTAGTTCTGTGCCTCGCTCTCGCTCTCTCTCTTTGCAGGTCTCAAGACCTGCATACTGACCTGCAGTCTCTCCTGTGCTCATCGACTTCACTAGCCCCTGCTGCTCATCTTTACTATCAAATTACTATTCCTACTTATGGACCGACGATATATATAGATATCTATTACAATATAATCACTGTTTCATCTTGCTGTCATGTTTGCTCTGTACTGTATCATGTTTGTATCATGTTTGCTCCTCTCTCCCTCTCTCTCTTTCTCCTTCATCCTCTCTCTCTCTCTCTCTCTCTCTCTCCCTCATCCTCTCTGACTAGCAGCAGGACTGGTTCCCCCTTAAGTTGACGGGTCCTGCTCAAGGTTTCTTCCTCTTAAAGGGAGTTTTTCCTTGCCACAGTGCTCTTAGGGGGGTTCCTGTGAAGCGCTTTGAGACAATGTCTGATTGTAATATGCGCTATATAAATAAAACTGAATTGAATTGAATTGAATTACTTAACATAACTCATACTTTTTATGTAATCTGAACTGATATTTTATAGTACACCAAACTAATTATTTATGACTTAACTATACTTTCCTGTCATGGCATGAGTAGTCTAAATGCAGCTTTTTCAGCTTTACTGACTTAAAATTAATGACATACTTTACTTAGAAATTTTGAGGCAATCGGTTTCCAAACTTTTTTTAAGTAATGTCAACTAATTACACTTTACAGTGTGGATGCTGCTGTTCATCTGTTAATGACAAGCTGATTAATATTAATCAGGAACACTTTGCTTGCTGTCTGCTAGTTTTATCAGTTAAAACACAGTTTTTTTATTGCTTTTTATTATCATCCATTTAGCAGTGTCTTCACTTAATGCCCACAGCCTGCCCCATGACACACAGATTTGACTGGGTACCTTTATAATTTGTTTGTACATATTGGTATTTTTTTATTTTAAGATGTGTAATTTTAAGATGTCTTTTTTGATTATTTTAACTTGTTTATATATCCTAAAATGGAAATCAATAATATACACACACTGGTGTATAATTTTTTTTTGCAATTCAGGGAACTACTCAGGAATTGATAAGGAATTTAATTGATAAGCAGAATTGACAATGCCATTTTTGGTGTCCTGTTCACAAATACTGCGGCACCAAATAATCCGATACAGACAATAACTGCGAAATAACAGCAGCTGCTCCGTAGTTTTCAACAGTAAATTAAAGCTGCAAGCAGCATTGCGGGCCCTCGCGCACCTTCCGATGCGCGGGGTCATCGCAGTCTTCTCTCGTATGCTCTTGTCTCCTATACTCTCTTGTCCTATGCTCTCCTCCTCTCATTTCCACAGATATACAACAAACACGTTTACAACCAAACTTTCCTGCTACCAGTAGGTGGCGCTATGACCGTGTCATCCTATTAGCATATATATTTGTTCAGACTCGGGTCCATAGCAGTACTGTAAGATTTTGTCCACATTGCATTAAGTACATGGGTAGTACTGCATAAAACACAGCGAGTTCCTTTGTAATGGCGAATGGTCAACTTTGAGGCCACTCCCCCGCCACACGGTAATACTTTTGAAAGACTTTTGGAATGCGTCTATTCCCTATGGTGTCCTGAGTGGACACAGTGAATTTCAGCTCAATTGCAAGAAGTATGTGAGGCGTGAAAAGTTTTGAAGCAGGGTCACAAATAGGCAAAAAATGGCCACAAAAGTCAAAATGGCGGACTTCCTGTTGGTTTTGGAGGGAGGGTCCAAGAGACTTTTTGTGCGTCTTGGGGTGATACACATGTGTGCTAATTTTCATGATCCTGTGTCAAACTGGCCAGAGGGGCTACGCGTTAGGGCAAAAAATACAGGGAGTTCTTTTGTAATGGCGAATGGTCAACTTTGAGGCCACGCCCCCACCACACCGTAAGACTTTTGTAAGAGTTTTGGAATGCGTCTATTCCCTATGGTGTCCTGAGTGGACACAGTGATTTTCAGCTTGATTGGATGAAGTATGCGAGGCGTGAAAAGTTTTGTAGCAGGGTCACAAATCGCCAAAAATTAACAGAAATTTCAAAATCGCGGACTTCCTGTTGGGTTTGGAGGGGGGGGGTCCAAGAGACTTTTTTGTGCATCTTGGGGTGATACACATGTGTGCCAATTTTCATGACCCTACTCAAAACAGGCCAGGGGGGCAGGCAGAAAAACCTATGAAAACACAACATTTTGTGTAGCCAGTAGGTGGCGCTCTGTCAAAGCCTCAATATTGTTGTATAGATGTGTTTAGGGTCAGACTCTGATCATACATGTGACATTTCGTACAGATCGGACAGAAAACGAAGAAGTTATAGAGACTTTCTGTGTCCTCAGAAATGGTCAAACTTTGAGGCCACGCCCCGGCCACACCGTCAGACTTTTGTAAGAGTTTTGGAATGCGTCTATTCCCTATGGTGTCCTGAGTGGACACGGCGAATTTCAGCTCAATCCGATGAAGTATGCGAGGCGTGAAAAGTTTGGCAGCAGGGTCACACATCGCCAAAAATGGCCGCAAACCTTCAAATGGCGGACTTCCTGTTGGGTTTGGAGGGGGGGTCCAAGAGACATTTTTGTGCGTCTTGGGGTGATACACATGTGTGCTAATTTTCATGATCCTGTGTCAAACTGGCCAGAGGGGCTACGCGTTAGGGCAAAAAATACAGGGAGTTCTTTTGTAATGGCGAATGGTCAACTTTGAGGCCACGCCCCCACCACACCGTAAGACTTTTGTAAGAGTTTTGGAATGCGTCTATTCCCTATGGTGTCCTGAGTGGACACAGTGATTTTCAGCTTGATTGGATGAAGTATGCGAGGCGTGAAAAGTTTTGTAGCAGGGTCACAAATCGCCAAAAATTAACAGAAATTTCAAAATCGCGGACTTCCTGTTGGGTTTGGAGGGGGGGGGGGTCCAAGAGACTTTTTTGTGCATCTTGGGGTGATACACATGTGTGCCAATTTTCATGACCCTACTCAAAACAGGCCAGGGGGGCAGGCAGAAAAACCTATGAAAACACAACATTTTGTGTAGCCAGTAGGTGGCGCTCTGTCAAAGCCTCAATATTGTTGTATAGATGTGTTTAGGGTCAGACTCTGATCATACATGTGACATTTCGTACAGATCGGACAGAAAACGAAGAAGTTATAGAGACTTTCTGTGTCCTCAGAAATGGTCAAACTTTGAGGCCACGCCCCGGCCACACCGTCAGACTTTTGTAAGAGTTTTGGAATGCGTCTATTCCCTATGGTGTCCTGAGTGGACACGGCGAATTTCAGCTCAATCCGATGAAGTATGCGAGGCGTGAAAAGTTTGGCAGCAGGGTCACACATCGCCAAAAATGGCCACAAACCTTCAAATGGCGGACTTCCTGTTGGGTTTGGAGGGGGGGTCCAAGAGACTTTTTTTGTGCGTCTTGAGGTGATACATATGTGTGCCAATTTTCATAATCCTGTGTCAAACCGGCCAGAGGGGCTACGCGTTGGGGGCGCTATAGAGCCATTTTTATATGTGCATTTCAAAAGTCAGCAAATTTCAAAATTTTTCGGGCGAATGAATTTTTCTACCAAGTTTGGTGAGTTTTTGGGCATGTTAAGGCCTCCAAAAATGCGATCTCGGAGGGGGAAAAAAAAAAAAAAAAAAAAATTAAAGCTGCAAGCAGCATTGCGGGCCCTCGCGCACCTTGCGATCCGCGGGGTCATCGCAGTCTTCTCTCCTATGCTCTTGTCTCCTATACTCTCCTGTCCTATGCTCTCCTCTTATTTCCACAGAGATACAACAAACACATGTTTACAACCAAACTTTCCTGCTACCAGTAGGTGGCGCTATGACCGTATCATCCTATTAGCATATATATCTGTTCAGACTCGGGTCCATAGCAGTACTGTAAGATTTTGTCCACATTGCATAAAGTATATGGGTAGTACTGCATAAAACACAGCGAGTTCCTTTGTAATGGCGAACGGTCAACTTTGAGGCCACTCCCCCGCCACACGGTAATACTTTTGAAAGAGTTTTGGAATGCATCTATTCCCTATGGTGTCCTGAGTAGACACAGTGAATTTCAGCTCAATTGCATGAAGTATGTGAGGCGTGAAAAGTTTTGAAGCAGGGTCAAAAATAGGCAAACAATTGCCACAAAAGTCAAAATGGCGGACTTCCTGTTGGGTTTGGAGGCGGGGTCCAAGAGACTTTTTTGTGCGTCTTGGGGTGATACACATGTGTGCTAATTTTCATGAACCTGTGTCAAACTGGCCAGCGGGGCTACGCGTTAGGGCAAAAAATACAGGGAGTTCCTTTGTAATGGCGGATGGTCAACTTTGAGGCCACGCCCCCACCACACTGTAAGACTTTTGTAAGAGTTTTGGAATGCGTCTATTCCCTATGGTGTCCTGAGTGGACACAGTGAGTTTTAGCTCAATTGCATGAAGTATGTGAGGCGTGAAAAGTTTTGAAGCAGGGTCAAAATTAGGCAAAAAATGGCCACAAAAGTCAAAATGGCGGACTTCCTGTTGGGTTTGGAGGGGGGGTCCAAGAGACTTTTTTGTGCGTCTTGGGGTGATACACATGTGTGCCAATTTTCATGATCCTGTGTCAAACTGGCCAGAGGGGCTACGCGTTAGGGCAAAAAATACAGGGAGTTCTTTTGTAATGGCGAATGGTCAACTTTGAGGCCACGCCCCCACCACACCGTAAGACTTTTGTAAGAGTTTTGGAATGCGTCTATTCCCTATGGTGTCCTGAGTGGACACAGTGATTTTCAGCTTGATTGGATGAAGTATGCGAGGCATGAAAAGTTTTGTAGGAGGGTCACAAATCGCCAAAAATTAACAGAAATTTCAAAATTGCGGACTTCCTGTTGGGTTTGGAGGGGGGGTCCAAGAGACTTTTGTGTGCATCTTGGGGTGATACACATGTGTACCAATTTTCATGACCCTACTCATAACAGGCCAGGGGGGCAGGCAGAAAAACCTATGAAAACACAAAATTTTGTGTAGCCAGTAGGTGGCGCTCTGTCAAAGCCTCAATATTGTTGTATAGATGTGTTTAGGGTCAGACTCTGATCATACATGTGACATTTCGTACAGATCGGACAGAAAACGAAGAAGTTATAGAGACTTTCTGTGTCCTCAGAAATGGTCAAACTTTGAGGCCACGCCCCGGCCACACCGTCAGACTTTTGTAAGAGTTTTGGAATGCGTCTATTCCCTATGGTGTCCTGAGTGGACACGGCGAATTTCAGCTCAATCCGTTGAAGTATGCGAGGCGTGAAAAGTTTGGCAGCAGGGTCACACATCGCCAAAAATGGCCACAAACCTTCAAATGGCGGACTTCCTGTTGGGTTTGGAGGGGGGGTCCAAGAGACTTTTTTGTGCGTCTTGAGGTGATACATATGTGTGCCAATTTTCATAATCCTGTGTCAAACTGGCCAGAGGGGCTACGCGTTGGGGGCGCTATAGAGTCATTTTCCTATGTGCGTTTCAAATGTCAGCAAATTTCAAAATTTTTTGGGCGAATGAATTTTTCTACCAAGTTTGGTGAGTTTTTGGGCATGTTAAGGCCTCCAAAAATGCGATCTCGGAGGGGGAAAAAAAAAAATTAAAGCTGCAAGCAGCATTGCGGGCCCTCGCGCACCTTGCGATCCGCGGGGTCATCGCAGTCTTCTCTCCTATGCTCTTGTCTCCTATACTCTCCTGTGCTATGCTCTCCTCCTCTCATTTCCACAGATATACAACAAACACATGTTTACAACCAAACTTTCCTGCTACCAGTAGGTGGCGCTATGACCGTATCATCCTATTAGCATATATATCTGTTTAGACTCGGCTCCATGGCAGTACTGTAAGATTTTGTCCACATTGCATGAAGTATATGGGTAGTACTACATAGAATAGAGCAAGTTCCTTTGTAATGGCGAATGGTCAAATTTGAGGCCACGCCCCCACCACACGGTAATACTTTTGAAAGAGTTTTGGAATGCGTCTATTCCCTATGGTGTCCTGAGTGGACACAGTGATTTTCAGCTCAATTGCATGAAGTATGTGAGGCGTGAAAAGTTTTGAAGCAGGGTCACAAATAGGCAAAAAATGGCCAGAAAAGTCAAAATGGCGGACTTCCTGTTGGGTTTGGAGCGGGGGTCCAAGAGACTTTTTTGTGCGTCTTGGGGTGATACACATGTGTGCAAATTTTCATGATCCTGTGTCAAACTGGCCAGCGGGGCTACGTGTTAGGGCAAAAAATACAGGGAGTTCCTTTGTAATGGCGAATGGTCAACTTTGAGGCCACACCCCCACCACACCGTAATACTTTTGTAAGAGTTTTGGAATGCGTCTATTCTGTATCGTGTCCTGAGTGGACACAGTGATTTTCAGCTTGATTGGATGAAGTATGCGAGGCGTGAAAAGTTTTGTAGCAGGGTCACAAATCGCCAAAAATTAACAGACATTTCAAAATGGCGGACTTCCTGTTGGGTTTGGAGGGGGGGTCCAAGAGACTTTTTTGTGCGTCTTGGGGTGATAAACATGTGTGCCAATTTTCGTGACCCTACTCAAAACAGGCCACAGGGGCAGGCAGAAAAACCTATGAAAACACAACATTTTGTGTAGCCAGTAGGTGGCGCTCTGTCAAAGCCTCAATATTGTTGTATAGATGTGTTTAGGGTCAGACTCTGATCATACATGTGACATTTCGTACAGATCGGACAGAAAACGAAGAAGTTATAGAGACTTTCTGTGTCCTCAGAAATGGTCAAACTTTGAGGCCACGCCCCGGCCACACCGTCAGACTTTTGTAAGAGTTTTGGAATGCGTCTATTCCCTATGGTGTCCTGAGTGGACACGGCGAATTTCAGCTCAATCCGATGACGTATGCGAGGCGTGAAAAGTTTGGCAGCAGGGTCACACATCGCCAAAAATGGCCACAAACCTTCAAATGGCGGACTTCCTGTTGGGTTTGGAGGGGGGGTCCAAGAGACTTTTTTGTGTGTCTTGAGGTGATACATATGTGTGCCAATTTTCATAATCCTGTGTCAAACCGGCCAGAGGGGCTACGCGTTGGGGGCGCTATAGAGCCATTTTTATATGTGCATTTCAAAAGTCAGCAAATTTCAAAATTTTTCGGGCGAATGAATTTTTCTACCAAGTTTGGTGAGTTTTTGGGCATGTTAAGGCCCCCAAAAATGCGATCTTAGGGGGGGAAGGAAAAAAAAAAAATTAAAGCTGCAAGCAGCATTGCGGGCCCTCGCGCACCTTGCGATCCGCGGGGTCATCGCAGTCTTCTCTCCTATGCTCTTGTCTCCTATACTCTCCTGTCCTATGCTCTCCTCTTATTTCCACAGAGATACAACGAACACATGTTTACAACCAAACTTTCCTGCTACCAGTAGGTGGCGCTATGACCGTATCATCCTATTAGCATATATATCTGTTCAGACTCGGGTCCATAGCAGTACTGTAAGATTTTGTCCACATTGCATAAAGTATATGGGTAGTACTGCATAAAACACAGCGAGTTCCTTTGTAATGGCGAACGGTCAACTTTGAGGCCACTCCCCCACCACACGGTAATACTTTTGAAAGAGTTTTGGAATGCATCTATTCCCTATGGTGTCCTGAGTAGACACAGTGAATTTCAGCTCAATTGCATGAAGTATGTGAGGCGTGAAAAGTTTTGAAGCAGGGTCAAAAATAGGCAAACAATTGCCACAAAAGTCAAAATGGCGGACTTCCTGTTGGGTTTGGAGGCGGGGTCCAAGAGACTTTTTTGTGCGTCTTGGGGTGATACACGTGTGCTAATTTTCATGAACCTGTGTCAAACTGGCCAGCGGGGCTACACATTAGGGCAAAAAATACAGGGAGTTCCTTTGTAATGGCGAATGGTCAACTTTGAGGCCACGCCCCCACCACACCGTAAGACTTTTGTAAGAGTTTTGGAATGCGTCTATTCCCTGTGGTGTCCTGAGTGGACACAGTGAATTTCAGCTCAATTGCATGAAGTATGTGAGGCGTGAAAAGTTTTGAAGCAGGGTCACAAATAGGCAAAAAATGGCCACAAAAGTCAAAATGGTGGACTTCCTGTTGGGTTTGGAGGGGGGGTCCAAGAGACTTTTTTGTGCGTCTTGGGGTGATACACATGTGTGCTAATTCTCATGATCCTGTGTCAAACTGGCCAGCGGGGCTACGCATTAGGGCAATAAATACAGTGAGTTCCTTTGTAATGGCGAATGGTCAACTTTGAGGCCACGCCCCCGCCACACCGTCAGGCTTTTGTATGAGTTTTTGAATGCGTCTATTCCCTATGGTGTCCTGAGTGGACACAGTGAGTTTTAGCTCATTTGGATGAAGTATGCGAGGCGTGAAAAGTTTTGTAGGAGGGTCACAAATCACCAAAAATTAACAGAAATTTCAAAATTGCGGACTTCCTGTTGGGTTTGGAGGGGGGGTCCAAGAGACTTTTTTGTGCATCTTGGGGTGATACACATGTGTACCAATTTTCATGACCCTACTCAAAACAGGCCAGGGGGGCAGGCAGAAAAACCTATGAAAACACAACATTTTGTGTAGCCAGTAGGTGGCGCTCTGTCAAAGCCTCAATATTGTTGTATAGATGTGTTTAGGGTCAGACTCTGATCATACATGTGACATTTCGTACAGATCGGACAGAAAACGAAGAAGTTATAGAGACTTTCTGTGTCCTCAGAAATGGTCAAACTTTGAGGCCACGCCCCGGCCACACCGTCAGACTTTTGTAAGAGTTTTGGAATGCGTCTATTCCCTATGGTGTCCTGAGTGGACACGGCGAATTTCAGCTCAATCCGTTGAAGTATGCGAGGCGTGAAAAGTTTGGCAGCAGGGTCACACATCGCCAAAAATGGCCACAAACCTTCAAATGGCGGACTTCCTGTTGGGTTTGGAGGGGGGGTCCAAGAGACTTTTTTGTGCGTCTTGAGGTGATACATATGTGTGCCAATTTTCATAATCCTGTGTCAAACCGGCCAGAGGGGCTACGCGTTGGGGGCGCTATAGAGCCATTTTTATATGTGCATTTCAAAAGTCAGCAAATTTCAAAATTTTTCGGGCGAATGAATTTTTCTACCAAGTTTGGTGAGTTTTTGGGCATGTTAAGGCCTCCAAAAATGCGATCTCGGAGGGGGAAAAAAAAAAAAAAAAAAAAAAAAAAAAAAAAAAAAATTAAAGCTGCAAGCAGCATTGCGGGCCCTCGCGCACCTTGCGATCCCCGGGGCTATCGCTGTCTTCTCTCCTATGCTCTTGTCTACCATACTCTCCTGTGCTATGCTCTCCTCTACTCTCATTTGCAGAGGTGTACAACAAACACATATTTACAACCAAACTTTCCTGCTACCAGTAGGTGGCGCTATGACCGTATCATCCTATTAGCATATATATCTGTTTAGACTCGGCTCCATGGCAGTACTGTAAGATTTTGTCCACATTGCATAAAGTATATGGGTAGTACTGCATAAAACACAGCGAGTTCCTTTGTAATGGCGAATGGTCAACTTTGAGGCCACTCCCCCGCCACACGGTAATACTTTTGAAAGAGTTTTGGAATGCGTCTATTCCCTATGGTGTCCTGAGTGGACACAGTGAATTTCAGCTCAATTGCATGAAGTATGTGAGGCGTGAAAAGTTTTGAAGCAGGGTCACAAATAGGCAAAAAATGGCCACAAAAGTCAAAATGGTGGACTTCCTGTTGGGTTTGGAGGGGGGGTCCAAGAGAGTTTTTTGTGCGTCTTGGGGTGATACACATGTGTGCTAATTCTCATGATCCTGTGTCAAACTGGCCAGCGGGGCTACGCATTAGGGCAATAAATACAGTGAGTTCCTTTGTAATGGCGAATGGTCAAGTTTGAGGCCACGCCCCCACCACACCGTAAGACTTTTGTAAGAGTTTTTGAATGCGTCTATTCCCTATGGTGTCCTGAGTGGACACAGTGAGTTTTAGCTCATTTGGAGGAAGTATGCGAGGCGTGAAAAGTTTTGTAGGAGGGTCACAAATCGCCAAAAATTAACAGAAATTTCAAAATTGCGGACTTCCTGTTGGGTTTGGAGGGGGGGTCCAAGAGACTTTTTTGTGCATCTTGGGGTGATACTGTTGTGACCTAATCTGGTCACCCCGGATTCCCAGACTCCGTCCCCGAAGCACAGAACATTGAATGAAAACCAGTACTGATCAGTTTCAGTTTCGCCTTTATATAAAGGGAGAATGCACAGCTCAATACAGACCCCTCGATCTGCTCCTGCAGCTGACCATTTGCATTCTGTCCGTCCCATGCATTAGGCTCGTTTTATTAATCTTACAACAAGGTGTGGTTACATTTACATAGAAAGGCATAAAAGGTAATGTTTTTCAGTGAAACATGCATATTCAATAATCACAAGGTGGAAGGCGTATACGAAACTAAAAGACATTGAAGTTCTCCCACTCACATCTTTGATGTGAGTGTGTGTGTGTATTCTCACAGGTCCTCCTGTTACGGCCTTGAGTATATCTTGTCTTTCTGGCAAGCTTGTGTTTACATCTCTGCGTCAACTTAGGGGTTTGCAGTTCGAATTTCTAAACTAACCATTAAACATCAGAATGCTTTATGACCTCAGTCAGAGGTCACGATCTATGAGCAACCATACACTTTTACCATATGTGCAGACAAACATATATTTTGACCAAGTTTGACCATATATTTCCACAATTCCCCCTTTTGGACTCTACTAAGAGTCCAACACAAAATAAGCAAAAAGAAACAACAAACGGTCACATCAGCAAATAGAAAACACTGTGTGTAATCAAACAAAACTATGGGTAAAAGTGACATCTATATATAACAACACTGTGAGTAAATGTCCAAACACCTGGTGTGTGTGTATGCTTGTCAAAACCATAAATGAAGGTGCAAAAAAGAAAAACTCTGTGAAAAATGTAGTGTATTAAAAAACATATCATGTGAGTGTATAAAACGAAACGTGATGGCAAAGTTTAAATCCCTGCATCGAAAATCAGATCGTCCTCCAAGTTCTCTGCCAACAATGGGATAATATAAGAATAATATAAGTAACAAGTAGAACAGTATAAAGATTAATATAAAAATAAATATGTAGTATTACACCTCTGTCCAGGGAACTCGCAGTGTAACCAATAGATCAAAAAAATTATGAACAACCCTAATATGGTTATCCTAACAAGAAAACAAATACATGTTATACATCATAGTATGTGGGGGTATTTTAATCGGTCGGTCTTTCACCGTTCCCGCCCCCAGATACTCCTAACAGCTCAAATATAATGACAATTGTCAGTTAGAATGTACAAAATTGTGTTTTATCAGTTCATGTGTGTGTTCCTGTCCGTCTGCCTCGTCCATCCAGCACCCCGTCAGGTCCTCTGGTCCTCAGGATGCGTCTTCTTTCTTCGGATCCCTGGGGTTAGACTACCCGGGATCCTTGATCTCTGTCAGGGGATTATTCTGCCCCTTTTGTGACAGGATCTGTGTCTGAATCAGCCGATTCAGACTTCTGTGCCCTCAGATCAGTTTGGACGTCCTGTAGAGAGCGTTGAGGCTCCTCTGCGCCTGCGCACTGGCTCCAGTGATACCAGGTGTCCCCCTTTCCTCTCAGCCGAACCGCGTGAGAGGTGCGTTCCGTCACTTGGTAGGGACCGGTCCACCTTGGTTCCGACCACTTCCGTTTGATGACCCTCAGAAGCACCCAGTCAGCCTCAGGCGGAGCCCCGCTGGCAGCTGCTGGATGTCGGTCCTGTACCTGCTTGGAAAAGTTGGTCACCAAACCCTGCAGTTCGTGGAAATAAGCTTTAGAAGTTAGCATCTGATCATCATGTTGCATCAAAGGAAGTTTAGAATGTGGTCCTGGAAAAGCTCTTCCTGTCTGCAATTCATGTGGTGTCAGTCCTGTAGAGTGATTTACTGAACTTCTGATAGACATTAGGGCTAAAGGTAATGCATCCAGCCAATTCATGTTTGTCTGCGCACAGATTTTGGCCAATTTTTGTTTAATAGATTGATTCATTCTCTCAACTTTGCCTTGAGACTGTGGGTGGTAAACTGTACCAAAGGCATGTTTAAGCCCCAGCATTGCCTCCACCTGCTGGAGGTCTTTATTTTTGAAGTGTGTGCCATTGTCAGATCTGATCTTCTCAGGGAAACCATGTCTAGGAATGTAGGTGTTAATCAGGAACTTAATGACTGTTTTACTGTCCTCTCTTTTTGCAGGACAGGCTTCTGGCCATCCTGAGTATGCATCAACACACATCAAAATGTATCTGTATCCTCTCACAGAGTCAACCATGTCAGTGTAGTCAATGATTATTTCTCTACCTGTCTTGGTCTCTAGAGGATATTTTCCAATTTCTGGTTTGATAGTCGGTCTGGGGTTGTATTTACAACATTGGTCACATGTTCTGATCAAATACTGAGCCATGTCTTTCATGTAGGGGTGCCACCAGTGCTCAAGATTTTTCATCATCTGTGCCACTCCCACATGGCCTACCCCATGCGCTTCTTCCATGGCAGTCTGTCTCAGTCCAGGTGGCAGTATGGGGCGTCCGTCAGGCCCTCTCCATACTCCTCCTGTGTCAGTCGCCCCTCTAGCTTTCCACAGTGTTTTTTCCTGTGGAGAGGCTTTGTTTTGCAATTCCATCAAATCAGTCCAATCAACAGGGGGAGGCAAGTCTGTTTCTGAACACATAAAAAGCATTCGCTCAACATAGCCTGCTGCCTGTTTTGCTGCCTGATCTGCTGCGTTGTTTCCTCTTGTGACCCTGTCAGTTCCTGCTCCATGACCTTTGCACTTAATCACAGCCACTTTGCTAGGCAACAACAGAGCTTCAGCAAGCTCTCTCATTTCAGCCTCATGCCGTATAGGTTTGTTAGTTGCAGTGAGAAAACCTGCTCTCAGCCATTGCCCTAATTCCACATGCACTGCTCCTGCCGCATATGCTGAGTCAGTAAAAACATTGATGTCCTGTCCTCGACCTATCTTTAGTGCCTCAATCACTGCCCTCACCTCGGCTCTCTGCGCTGACTGCTGTCCCTCTAATCTTTCTGCTTTCAGTGTTCTCATTTCTTCCCCTGTGTCTTCAACAACCGCGTATGCTGCTCTGAGTCCCTCTGTGTCATGTCTAAAACAGCACCCATCTGTGAAAAGATTTCTGGCCTCTGTTAGTGGTGTGGCCTGTAAATCCATTCTGACTTTTTCTTCTCTGGTTACCCTCTCTACACATGTGTGTGGCTCTCCAGCTCCTATCTGGTCTGCCATGTTGATGCCCTCATGTGTGAAGGTGATGTTTGGTGCTTCTAAAATCTTGCTCAACCTCCTCTGTCTCAGTGAGGTGAGTGTGAATGTCTCTGAGTTTACGTATGCCACTACACTATGTGTTGTCAGTACATACAGCTGGTGTCCCATGACCATGTGTGCGGTTTTTTGAATTAGCTTAGCTATTCCTGCTGCGTGTTGTGTGCACTGAGGGTGTCTTTTCTCCATGTTGTCCAGGGGGACGCTGATGTACATCAGTATTAGTCTTTCTCCCCCTTTTCTCTGGAACAGGATGCCATTGATGCAGGCATCCGTTCCAGAGACATCCAAATAGAAAGGTAAAGTGTAGTCAGGTGAGGCTAGTTCTGCTGCAGCGGCCAAAGATTGTTTAAGAGCAATGAATGCTTGTTCCGCGGCCTGCGTCCAATTCAGGCGAGCTGACACATTACGCATGCCATGTTCTTTGACTAGGTCTCTGAGAGGTTGTGTGAGGCCAGTGTAGTTAGCAACAAAGTTTCTACTGTAGCCAGTCAGACCGAGAAATGAGAGCATGTCCTTCACTTTATCAGGACGCGGATGATGCAAAATGGTAGATTTGTGCGAAGGCGATATGCTGACCCCCTTTTGTGAAACAATGCGTCCTAAGAAAGCAACTTGTTTCCTGACTAATTGGAGTTTAGATTTGCTGACCTTAAAACCAGCTTTGGCCAGATGTTGCAAAACAGCCTGCGTGGCATCCAGGCAGATTGCTGCCGTTGGAGCTGCGATAAGAAGGTCATCAACGTACTGAATGAGTGTAGTGTTTTCTGGGAGGGTGCAGTGACTGAGTATCTGTTTCAAAACCTGATTAAAAATACCGGGGGAGAGCGCAAAACCTTGAGGTAGCCTGGTGTAGCGATACTGTGTTCCCTGATATGTGAATGAGAAAATGTCTCTGCATTCAGGTGCCAGAGGGAGACAAAAGAAAGCATTAGCTAAATCTATGCAGGTGAACCAGCTCTGTGAAGGATCCAGTTGGGCCAATGCCACGTATGGATTCGGAACTGGTACCGTGGGGGTTGACAGTACAGCGTTAATGTCCCTCAGATCATGTGCCATGCGATATTTACCTGTCCCTTTCTTTTCTACAGGTAGGATGGGAGTATTCCAGTCTGAGTGAGAGAGTTCCAGCACGCCATTTTCAAAAAGTCCATGAATAGTATCTGCAATGCCAGCTCCGGCTGCTGGCTTGTGTGGATACTGTGGTATCCACAAAGGGCCTGGTGTGTTAATCTGAAACGTCACAGGTTCACAGTCCACCAGACCCACATCAGTGGGGCCGTCTGCCCATAAATGTGGTGGCAAGCTGTCAATCACAGCCTGTGCCAGAGGATGATCAGTTTTCTCTCTACCATGATGTCTAGCAAGCAGTTCATGTGCCAGAGTGACAGTGTTCATAGTTGAAACAGTTATTTTGTATGCTTTAGCAGATGGAGAATACATGATTTGAGGTAAAGGTGTGGGTTGCCAGTCTGATTGCCCCATGGCACGTTTAACCATGCCACCTAGTTCTTTGGCCTGGTGGTTTGGATGTACAGCTAATGAGACGTGGGGATGCCCTTCGTCACTCATCATGTACCAAGACATTTGTTCTGGAGTGAGGTCCACACCGGCTGCCACGCCCTCAGGTGCCACAAAAATGTCTCGGACTGTAATAGACCAGTCCTGTCCCTCTAGGGAGTGCGCAAACTTCTCATGGTACCAATCAGTTTGCTGCCTGTCATAAAATAGAGTCACATGAGGGGGGTCAGGGGGAGAAACATATGGTTCGACCTGCGCTATCCAGGGCTTCCACTGCAGGTAGGCAGAAAGGATTCCTGGGTTCTGGGGAGTTTCAGGATGTAGCATGCCCCAGTAGATGTCAGCACATGGGTCAGTCACAGGTCTCATCAGATATTGTCCGCCTGTGTCTGCAACATTACAGTGGAACATGGTGCCGTCCGGCAGTGTCACTGTCAGCCCGTCTGGGCCGCACAAAATAGATGCTCCAAACTTAATCAGCAAGTCTCTCCCCAGTATATTCAGAGGCAGAAGAGGTGAGTGTACAAAACAGTGTGAAACAGTCTGATGTCCCAACTGAGCAGTCATGGGAGTGGTTATAGGCAGAGTCTGTTTATCCCCAGAGAAGCCCATCACAGTGATAGAGTTGTTGGACAATTCCATAGAAGATGATTGAAACAGTGTAGAACAGGTGGCGCCAGTATCCACCAGAAAAGGCAGTGTCTCATCCTCTACTTGCATAGATAACATCGGGTCTGCCGTGCCGATGTAATCTGAGCTGCTCTGTGGGGTGTGTCAGTGTTGTGAGAAGTCACAATCCCACTGTTCCCAGCCGGAAACAGGAAACTGTCCAGTGAATGGAGGTCCTGGGGGGCGGGAGGAAGCCCTCCGTGGACCAGACGCTGCACGTCCTCGGGCATACTGTCCCTGTCTGTGTGGACAGTCTTTGGCCCAGTGTCCCAACTCCTCACAGTAATAGCAGCGGTCACGACTTGGGTCTCCCCTCGGCTGTCCCCTAAGTGTTCCACCCCTTCCGCGCCTGCCTCTCCATCTGCCCCTCCCTGATCCGTACCCCCTGTAGGACCCCGTAGGCTGCTGATAATCAGGAGAATAAGGTGATGGAGGCACCCAAGGTGTGACCGGAGGTGCGTCAGAGCTTTCAGTGACAACCATGACTTTATTATTTTTATCTTTCTTTTTGTCATTGGCCTTCTGTCTGGCCTCAGTCAATTGCAGTTTCAATAATTGTGTTTGCAAATCCTGGACATCCTTACTGTCAGCTTGTGCTGCCTCTTGGGCACGTGCCAAGTGATGTACTAGATGTCTCTCCCACACACTGGAATCACACCCTGCCATGTCTGGGTTATTATCCATGGCAGTTTTTACAGTCTCAGGAACCCCGTTTAAGACGGCGGTCCTGTACCACACCCTCTGAATGCCTGGGTTACCAGGGTGGCACCCGGTGTGTTTGATCCATGTGTCTTTGCTTTGATTAAGATATTCTCTTGGACTCTGTTTGGGGTCCCATCTCAAAGTGGGAACGGCGGCTCCAGCAGGCAGAGGATATTTATGTCTTAGTGCTCTGCCTATTTCAGTGCTGACCTGAATGAAAGGTGTGTCATCTCTCTGTCTAGTAGTGGCGGCGTCCTCCTCTATGTCCCTCACTTCTGAAGCTGTAAGACACCTAGAAATAACGGCCCGAAAATCACCTAGAGCGAGTCTGTGACCTGCTGTCAGACTGTCAAGTTGACTCAGCCACATTGCTCCACCTTCGGCCACTGGAGGTAATTTATCCACTAGTGCCTGTACATCACCTAGTGGGAATGGACGATATTTGATCTGGTGTTCAGTTTGAATCAATGGTAACTGATAGTTGAGTGTCTGTGTATTATCATATCCTTGAGATCTAGTTGTCATGTGGTGTGTTTTATGTCTGTGTGCTAAGTGTTCAGCTTCATGTGTTTTCAACCACTCCTCAGTAGCCTTGGCCTGTCTCTGCAATAGATCAAACATCTCTCCCTGCTCCGCGGACCAAACACCCTCGACCTGCATCTGAATTCCAGCTGTCCTCCCTTCCTGTGATCCATCTTTCCACACGCCTCCCACGTGAAGTGTAGCGTCTCCAAATTGGGGGTTAGCGTGTGCATCTGTGTGTGGTGTTAAATCCTGAGTTATAGCAGCCCGCAACTCCTGTAATTCCTCCTGCAACTGTTGCACCTTGTCTATTTCTCCCTGCTTTGCGTTCACAATGTGTGGTGTCTGTGTTCTGTGTGACAGCGGGGCTTCAGCTGCAGCACATAGTGCTCCGTCGCAGCTCAGTTCTCTGTCCTTTCGCAGCTGGAAAGGTGAAAGGGCAGGGGCCTCTGGAGGCCCTTCACGGGTGCTAACTCCCGAGGGTAAAGCAGACACACTACTCACTTGGGACGTGTGAGAGCTGTCATCAGACCACGTCTCAGAGGAATCAGGCATGTCTGTTATGGCCAGTGTGCCTTGAGTTATTTGTAAGACTGGATATAATCCAGCAGATGAATGAGAGGATGGTGGTGCAGTAGGAGGGGGTGGTGTATACGGTGGGGGATCCTTAAGTTTTTCTGCTTTGACATCCTGTGTTTTGGGCTTCTCGGTCATGAGGTGAGTTACACCCTGACCTAACAAAGCCCATCGCGCCCACTGAGCTCTCTTCTCCTCTGCTTTTTCCTGCTCCCTCTTAAATCTCCCTTTCTTAGACCAGCCACACTGCTCTGCACTCTTCCTGGCCTTCTCCCTCTCTGCCTTCGCTTCACCCTCCTTTCTCCAAAACTCCTTCTGTAAACAACCTCTATCTTTCATGCCACGGCCTATTTCTCCCAGCAAAATAATGACTGCCTCCCTCATCTGAGTCATCTCTTCAGATGCGGTTTTAGAGTCAAAAGCCTGATGCAGCGCTTTCTCCAAAATAATCAGTTGAGCTTCTACTGTTTTTAGTGGGCTGTTCGGACCCCACCCATCATCAACAGTGTCTCTGTTAAAATCTCTGTCCATGTCGTCAGTCATCAAAGTCTCAGTCATGTGATTACGTGAAAATTAAAACTAAAGCTTAATAATAATGTGTTATTTGCAAAACTGTGCTCAGAAGAGTTAACAAAACTATGATGTTAGAAAAGTTCAGAAACTATGTTCACATCAGAAATATATACAAGAGTATGTGCACAACAAAAAACACTAATCCAGTTCGTGAGTGAACCTACTTCAACAGGCCACTGCTTTACGTTTACACCGATTAAGGTTTCCAGCAGTGCTGCTGCTTCAGTTCACCTCGTCTCTGGCATTCATACACATTCCACACTCATGCTTTACCCATTTATACTGCGAGCTCGGTGTGTGTGTGTCAGTACTGTATCTTCACTTCTCTTTGTTTCTCTTTAGGGGTGCTTCATGAACTCACAGGACTTATTCTCTGGTCTTGCCGTTCAGTGTAAGAACAGCTCACAGTTATTTCATTAATTACTCTACTCTCTGGTCTTGTCGTCTTTATCTCAGACGACTCACAGTTTATGAGTCTTAAGAGTGCCTTTCTTTTCTAGATTCTGGCCGACTGAGAAATATGGCACGCTGTGTCCCTGGTACTCAGTCCAATGGATTCGAGACTAGCCTCTGTCCGTGACACCAGAATCTTATATATCTGTAATTTGGAAGCCTGTTGACTTACTTCAACTCCCGCCTAACTAGTGCGGTCATTGTTTCAGTTTCCAGTCTGTCCAACAGTCATACCATGTGTTTTGCCTGGTCTTGTTCTCTCTCTCTTTTTTGTAGTGATTTAGGGTTCCTCAAGCCCCGGGCCTCAAACCCAGCTTTTCCGGCCCCTCGTCAGAGTACCGGTGGAGTCGCCACACTCAGGATTAGCTACCCCTTTTTCTCTTATTCCTCTGCAGGCATTATCCCTCTGCAGGCATTATTCCTCTGCAGGCATTATTCCTCTGCAGGCATCATTTACTTATCTCTTAAACAGCTGTAATCATTCACTCATTTACCGTAGTCATATACATTCACTTACGGTTATTTCACTGTAGTAAACAGCTGTAATCATTCACTCATTTACCGTAGTCATATACATTCACTTACGGTTATTTCACTGTAGTCATATTCATTCACTTACAGTTAAATTCATTCAGTCAATGTTCTTTTTGCTTTTACAGACAGATTACTACTAAGACTCGGGACACGTTACATTTTAGAGTAGTCAATGCAGATATAAAAGGTCTGCTTACCTTATTGTTGCCATGGCACGTGTCCTCTGTCTGTTCGTAATCGGCCCCTGTGTTCAATTGACGGATCTGAGGATGATTTTTGCCTTTGATCCCCAGGACGAGCCCCCAATTGTTGTGACCTAATCTGGTCACCCCGGATTCCCAGACTCCGTCCCCGAAGCACAGAACATTGAATGAAAACCAGTACTGATCAGTTTCAGTTTCGCCTTTATATAAAGGGAGAATGCACAGCTCAATACAGACCCCTCGATCTGCTCCTGCAGCTGACCATTTGCATTCTGTCCGTCCCATGCATTAGGCTCGTTTTATTAATCTTACAACAAGGTGTGGTTACATTTACATAGAAAGGCATAAAAGGTAATGTTTTTCAGTGAAACATGCATATTCAATAATCACAAGGTGGAAGGCGTATACGAAACTAAAAGACATTGAAGTTCTCCCACTCACATCTTTGATGTGAGTGTGTGTGTGTATTCTCACAGGTCCTCCTGTTACGGCCTTGAGTATATCTTGTCTTTCTGGCAAGCTTGTGTTTACATCTCTGCGTCAACTTAGGGGTTTGCAGTTCGAATTTCTAAACTAACCATTAAACATCAGAATGCTTTATGACCTCAGTCAGAGGTCACGATCTATGAGCAACCATACACTTTTACCATATGTGCAGACAAACATATATTTTGACCAAGTTTGACCATATATTTCCACAATACACATGTGTACCAATTTTCATGACCCTACTCAAAACAGGCCAGGGGGGCAGGCAGAAAAACCTATGAAAACACAACATTTTGTGTAGCCAGTAGGTGGCGCTCTGTCAAAGCCTCAATATTGTTGTATAGATGTGTTTAGGGTCAGACTCTGATCATACATGTGACATTTCGTACAGATCGGACAGAAAACGAAGAAGTTATAGAGACTTTCTGTGTCCTCAGAAATGGTCAAACTTTGAGGCCACGCCCCGGCCACACCGTAAGACTTTTGTAAGAGTTTTGGAATGCGTCTATTCCCTATGGTGTCCTGAGTGGACACTGCGAATTTCAGCTCAATCCGTTGAAGTATGCGAGGCGTGAAAAGTTTGGCAGCAGGGTCACACATCGCCAAAAATGGCCACAAACCTTCAAATGGCGGACTTCCTGTTGGGTTTGGAGGGGGGGTCCAAGAGACTTTTTTGTGCGTCTTGAGGTGATACATATGTGTGCCAATTTTCATAATCCTGTGTCAAACCGGCCAGAGGGGCTACGCGTTGGGGGCGCTATAGAGCCATTTTTATATGTGCATTTCAAAAGTCAGCAAATTTCAAAATTTTTCGGGCGAATGAATTTTTCTACCAAGTTTGGTGAGTTTTTGGGCATGTTAAGGCCTCCAAAAATGCGATCTCGGAGGGGGAAAAAAAAAAAAAAAAAAAAAAAAAAAAAAAAAAAAAATTAAAGCTGCAAGCAGCATTGCGGGCCCTCGCGCACCTTGCGATCCCCGGGGCTATCGCTGTCTTCTCTCCTATGCTCTTGTCTACCATACTCTCCTGTGCTATGCTCTCCTCTACTCTCATTTGCAGAGGTGTACAACAAACACATATTTACAACCAAACTTTCCTGCTACCAGTAGGTGGCGCTATGACCGTATCATCCTATTAGCATATATATCTGTTTAGACTCGGCTCCATGGCAGTACTGTAAGATTTTGTCCACATTGCATAAAGTATATGGGTAGTACTGCATAAAACACAGCGAGTTCCTTTGTAATGGCGAATGGTCAACTTTGAGGCCACTCCCCCGCCACACGGTAATACTTTTGAAAGAGTTTTGGAATGCGTCTATTCCCTATGGTGTCCTGAGTGGACACAGTGAATTTCAGCTCAATTGCATGAAGTATGTGAGGCGTGAAAAGTTTTGAAGCAGGGTCACAAATAGGCAAAAAATGGCCACAAAAGTCAAAATGGTGGACTTCCTGTTGGGTTTGGAGGGGGGGTCCAAGAGAGTTTTTTGTGCGTCTTGGGGTGATACACATGTGTGCTAATTCTCATGATCCTGTGTCAAACTGGCCAGCGGGGCTACGCATTAGGGCAATAAATACAGTGAGTTCCTTTGTAATGGCGAATGGTCAAGTTTGAGGCCACGCCCCCACCACACCGTAAGACTTTTGTAAGAGTTTTTGAATGCGTCTATTCCCTATGGTGTCCTGAGTGGACACAGTGAGTTTTAGCTCATTTGGAGGAAGTATGCGAGGCGTGAAAAGTTTTGTAGGAGGGTCACAAATCGCCAAAAATTAACAGAAATTTCAAAATTGCGGACTTCCTGTTGGGTTTGGAGGGGGGGTCCAAGAGACTTTTTTGTGCATCTTGGGGTGATACACATGTGTACCAATTTTCATGACCCTACTCAAAACAGGCCAGGGGGGCAGGCAGAAAAACCTATGAAAACACAACATTTTGTGTAGCCAGTAGGTGGCGCTCTGTCAAAGCCTCAATATTGTTGTATAGATGTGTTTAGGGTCAGACTCTGATCATACATGTGACATTTCGTACAGATCGGACAGAAAACGAAGAAGTTATAGAGACTTTCTGTGTCCTCAGAAATGGTCAAACTTTGAGGCCACGCCCCGGCCACACCGTAAGACTTTTGTAAGAGTTTTGGAATGCGTCTATTCCCTATGGTGTCCTGAGTGGACACTGCGAATTTCAGCTCAATCCGTTGAAGTATGCGAGGCGTGAAAAGTTTGGCAGCAGGGTCACACATCGCCAAAAATGGCCACAAACCTTCAAATGGCGGACTTCCTGTTGGGTTTGGAGGGGGGGTCCAAGAGACTTTTTTGTGCGTCTTGAGGTGATACATATGTGTGCCAATTTTCATAATCCTGTGTCAAACCGGCCAGAGGGGCTACGCGTTGGGGGCGCTATAGAGCCATTTTTATATGTGCATTTCAAAAGTCAGCAAATTTCAAAATTTTTCGGGCGAATGAATTTTTCTACCAAGTTTGGTGAGTTTTTGGGCATGTTAAGGCCTCCAAAAACGCGATCTCGGAGGGGGAAAAAAAAAAAAAAAAAAAAAAAAAAAAAAAAAAAAAAAAAATAATAATCCTAAGGGTTTCAATAGGGCTCTTGCACCATTCGGTGCTCAGGCCCTAATAATAATCCTAAGGGTTTCAATAGGGCTCTTGCACCATTCGGTGCTCGGGCCCTAATAATAATCCTAAGGGTTTCAATAGGGCTCTTGCACCATTCGGTGCTCGGGCCCTAATAATAATCCTAAGGGTTTCAATAGGGCTCTTGCACCATTCGGTGCTCGGGCCCTAATTAAAGCTGCAAGCAGCATTGCGGGCCCTCGCGCACCTTGCGATCTGCGGGGTCATCGCAGTCTTCTCTCCTATGCTCTCGTCTCCTATACTCTCCTGTCCTATGCTCTCCTCCTCTCATTTCCACAAATATACAACAAACACATGTTTACAACCAAACTTTCCTGCTACCAGTAGGTGGCGCTATGACCGTATCATCCTATTAGCATATATATCTGTTCAGACTCGGGTCCATAGCAGTACAGTAAGATTTTGTCCACATTGCATAAAGTATATGGGTAGTACTGCATAAAACACAGCGAGTTCCTTTGTAATGGCGAATGGTCAACTTTGAGGCCACTCCCCCGCCACACGGTAATACTTTTGAAAGAGTTTTGGAATGCGTCTATTCCCTATGGTGTCCTGAGTGGACACAGTGAATTTCAGCTCAATTGCATGAAGTATGTGAGGCGTGAAAAGTTTTGAAGCAGGGTCACAAATAGGCACAAAATGGCCACAAAAGTCAAAATGGCGGACTGCCTGTTGGGTTTGGAGGGGGGGTCCAAGAGACTTTTTTGTGCGTCTTGGGGTGATACACATGTGTGCTAATTTTCATGATCCTGTGTCAAACTGGCCAGAGGGGCTACGCGTTAGGACAAAAAATACAGGGAGTTCCTACTACTCAGGACACCATAGGGAATAGACGCATTCCAAAACTCTTACAAAAGTCTGACGGTGTGGCCGGGGCGTGGCCTCAAAGTTTGACCATTTCTGAGGACACAGAAAGTCTCTATAACTTCTTCGTTTTCTGTCCGATCTGTACGAAATGTCACATGTATGATCAGAGTCTGACCCTAAACACATCTATACAACAATATTGAGGTTTTGACAGAGCGCCACCTACTGGCTACACAAAATGTTGTGTTTTCATAGGTTTTTCTGCCTGCCCCCCTGGCCTGTTTTGAGTAGGGGCATGAAAATTGGTACACATGTGTATCACCCCAAGATGCACAAAAAAGTCTCTTGGACCCCCCCTCCAAACCCAACACGAAGTCCGCAATTTTGAAATTTCTGTTAATTTTTGGCGATTTGTGACCCTCCTACAAAACTTTTCATGCCTCGCATACTTCATCCAAATGAGCTAAAACTCACTGTGTCCACTCAGGACACCATAGGGAATAGACGCATTCAAAAACTCTTACAAAAGTCTGACGGTGTGGCGGGGGCGTGGCCTCAAAGTTGACCATTCGCCATTACAAAGGAACTCCCTGTATTTGTTGCCCTAACGCGTAGCCCCGCTGGCCAGTTTGACACAGGATCATGAAAATTGGCACACATGTGTATCACCCCAAGACGCAAAAAAAAGTCTCTTGGACCCCCCCTCCAAACCCAACAGGAAGTCCGCAATTTTGAAATTTCTGTTAATTTTTGGCGATTTGTGACCCTCCTACAAAACTTTTCACGCCTCGCATACTTCCTCCAAATGAGCTAAAACTCACTGTGTCCACTCAGGACACCATAGGGAATAGACGCATTCAAAAACTCTTACAAAAGTCTGACGGTGTGGCGGGGGCGTGGCCTCAAACTTGACCATTCGCCATTACAAAGGAACTCACTGTATTTATTGCCCTAATGCGTAGCCCCGCTGGCCAGTTTGACACAGGATCATGAGAATTAGCACACATGTGTATCACCCCAAGACGCACAAAAAACTCTCTTGGACCCCCCCTCCAAACCCAACAGGAAGTCCACCATTTTGACTTTTGTG